>NC_044051.1:2415486-2417924 GCF_902167405.1 Gadus morhua | reverse complement strand
ACACCGTGGTATTAATCTAGGGGACTTTCCTCCTGGTGTATTTGTTTAATGATAGAAATACTTTTGAAAATACGAGGTGTTGGTTTCGGGGTGATTAGGTTGTATTTTTTTTTTGTAGGGGGTTTGTAGCGGTCTCCGAAGAAATCGCGGTTCTTTTCTCGTAGCGGTTAGAACGTGACGGTTTGTTTCGGATTTTTCCGAAGTCTTTCTTTGAAGTCGCGGTCGTACCGCGAGTGTTTATCTCCGCCACCCGCGTTCCCCTTGGGCTCAGGCGGCTTCAAACCGTCGAACCGAGTCCAGAGAGATGATGTCATGAGGAGGCTCCTTTGGCAGCGCGCGTCGTCTGTCGTCCGGGACTTTTATAGACGGATGCCCGTTGCCATGACTCTGTCTCCAAAAAGAATGTGAGTCATAATTCCGCCTTTATGGCCGCCCCGTCCACACGCATAAATAAACACTGACGCCGGCTTGAAACGAGGCCGCTCCCTCTCATCTCGCCTGATGCACCCCCCCTCGGGGGGACGCATTCCCCCCCCCCCCCCCCCCCTCCCCCCTTTCTTGGTGTCGTGCCGAAATCGACCTCGGGAATTGGAAATAACTTCCAAGTGATCAAAACAAGTAATTATAATTTTTTTGGCCTTTTTTATCACGACCCCCACCCACTCACCCACCAACCACCACCACCACCAACATCGTCTCCACCACCTCCACCCCCATCTCCCAACTCACCCACCACCACCTCCACCCCAAACATCTCAACCACCACCTCCTCCACCACCACCACCACCTCCACCTCCACCTCCTCCACCACCACCTCCACCTCCACCATCTCCTCCACCACCTCCCTCACCAACACCATCTCCCAACTCACCCACCACCAGCACCTCCACCCCCAATATCTCAACCACCACCACCACCACCATCTCCACCATCACCACCACTATCTCCCGACTCACCCACCACCACCTCCACCACCACACCACCACCACCACCACCACCACCACCACCTCCACCACCTCCACCTCCACCATCTCCTCCACCACCTCCCTCACCAACACCATCTCCCAACTCACCCACCACCAGCACCTCCACCCCCAATATCTCAACCACCACCACCACCATCTCCACCATCACCACCACTATCTCCCGACTCACCCACCACCTCCACCACCACCTCCACCATCTCCTCCACCATCTCCACCACCACCACC
Source organism: Gadus morhua (assembly GCF_902167405.1). Classification (NCBI taxonomy): domain Eukaryota; kingdom Metazoa; phylum Chordata; class Actinopteri; order Gadiformes; family Gadidae; genus Gadus; species Gadus morhua. The sequence goes on along the minus strand of NC_044051.1, from coordinate 2,416,713 downwards.
ACCTCCACCACCACCTCCACCACCTCCACCACCTCCACCACCACCACCATCTCCACCACCATCTCCCCACTCACTGCCGTCTCCCTCAGCGACGGCAGTGGCAGCAGAGCAGTGGGGGTGTTGGTTCTCTGGTGTGTTCGGAGCTGGCGGGAGGTGGGTGTGGTGGGTGGTGGTGGTGGTGGGGGTGTGGTGGTGGGGGTGGGGGGGGGGGGTGGGGGTGGGGTTGACGCTGGGTCGCCGCCATCGCCTGCTCCAATAAGCTCTCATTAATCTTCCTTACAGCCTTCATTAAAGCTGTCCCCCGCTGCTACGTACCCCACGCACGCACGCACACACGTGCACACACGCGTGTACGGGCGTGCGTACACACAGGCACCCACACATGTACACATACCCATACTGACACACGGGCACACACATACACACAGTGTCACCACCCTCCCCTCCTCTCTCTCGCTCTCATCTGCTATCATAGTTTGGTATTTCTTTTTAGTTCCGAACTCCTCCAACCTTTCATCTCCCATCAGCCATACACCCACACACACACACACACACACACACACACACACACACACACACACGCGCACACTCGGCGCACGTACAAACACACACACACACACACACATACACACACACCTCCTTTCCACCCACTGTTGACTTATTTGCTGCTCTGTATGCCAGGGTTGCTTCCAAGTCTGCAGTTGTATCGATGAATTAGTCGCCAAACCCTTTATCGCGAACCCCATCGCAAACCGTTAACTCAGAACCTGACGCCCACCGGAAAAAGAAAACCTACGGAATAAACACACGGAAGGGACAAAGCGAAACAAACTACCGAACGGTGTTTAGGGTCGCCTTGGCTCAGGAGGTAGAGCGTGTTGAGCTGTTAACCGAAAGGTTGCTGGTTCGATCCCCGGCTCCCCCTAGTGAGCCGGGGATCGAACATTCAACCTCGAGTGTCGAGGTGTCCCTGAGCGAGACGCCTCACCCTGACTGCTCCTGACGAGCCGGCTGTCGTCCTGCGTGGTTGACTCCGCCGTCGTTGTGTGAATGTTTGCATGAACAGTTGAATGTCGCTTTGGCTAAAAGCGTCCGCTAAATGTACATTTAAAATGGCGGCAGAGGGGATGTGTTAGCGGTGGGCGTCGCCCAAACATCACCTTGTGTACGCATTGATTTGATTGGTTGACCTGGCTGTCTTGTCTGCCGTACTACAACCTGTGCGCA
>NC_044051.1:2322986-2410486 GCF_902167405.1 Gadus morhua | reverse complement strand
CTCTCTCTCTCTGCGTCCCTCCCTTTCAGAGCTCGCTTCTGTTCTTGATGAGAAGACACACGCACGCGCGCGCGTGCGTGCGTGCGTGCGTGTGTCTTCTCATCATCATCGCGCACAGACACACACACACACACACACACACACACACACACACACACACACACACACACACACACACACACACACACACACACGCAAAGACACACACACACACACGCAAAGACACACACAAGACACACACACACAAGAAGACACACACACACACAAGAAGACACATACACAAGAGAACTGACACACACACGAAGAGACACACACACAAGAGAACTGACACGCACACGAAGAGACGCGCACACGAAGAGACGCGCACACGAAGAGAAGACACACACAGAAGAAGACACACTTTGCCAACTGGTTGCACGATCCTCCGCTCGACCGCTGACTTTCGTCCGGCGTACAGAAAAAGTATCGACTGACTCCGAGATCCCATCCCAACTCCTTGTTACTTTTTAAGTGAACCGCACGGACCTGGACAGACAGGGATCCAGATGGTACACCCACACTCACACTAAATTGCATTGCCTCTTTCTCCTCTTTCCCTCCTCCTCCTCCTCCTCCTCCTCCTCCTCCTCCTCCTCCTCCTCCTCCTCCTCCCTCCCTCCCTTCAGGTCATCCACTGGAACTCGCCGAAGAAGCTGCGTGTGAAGAACAAGCACGTGGAGTTCTTCCGGAACCTGTACCTGACCTTCCTGGAGTACGACGGGAACCTCTTGCGCCGCGAGCTGTTCGGCTGTCCCAGCGAGACCGACCACAACAGCGAGAACGTACGTTCCCTCTGTTTTGTACCCGTTTTGGTTTGCATCCATCAGAGGCCGGTTTTACAATGGTTATGTGTTACATTTGCGTCATTATTTTTCTAATTTTTTCACATATGTTGGAGTCCGGTTTCTGTTTTTAATATTTTTATATTTTTTATAGTTTGACATATGTTATGGGTGTGTGTCGATTCAAGATTCATGATGGTTTCATTGTCATATGCACAACAATTACAGAGCAGTCGCTGGCAATGAAATTCTTTAGTCTTGGGCTCCTCCAACAGTGCAATATAAGAGAAAGTAAAAGTATAAGAGAAACACAAATAGGAAAGCTGAGACTTAAATAATAAAAAGAAAAAATAATAATTGAATGTAGGTCAATGTAGACTGTAGTTCAACAATCCCCCGTGACCCCAGATGCATTTCAGGGGACCCCAAAAGGTGCCCTGACCCTGAGGTTGGGAACCACTGGTCTAGCGGGTTAGGGTTTTCGACTCCCAGCGGAAAGGTCCCGGGTTCAAACCCCAACGTCCCACGACTCCCTGTTCATCCACCTCCTACTGGCTCATTACATGTCTGTCAATGTTAAATGGACTGCATTTACAAAGCGATGGTCTAACCAGTGGACACTTAAAGCTATTTACAACATTGCCTAACGTTCACCCATTCATGCACACATTCACACACGGTCGGCGGTGTCGGCCACGCAGGGCGACAGCCAGCTCGTCAGGAGGAGGCGTCTCGCTCGGGGACACCTCGACACTCTCAGCCGGGGATCGAACCAGCAACCTTCCGGGTACCGTTCATCCCTCTCTACCTCCTGGGCCACATGCCGCCCAATGACACGCGTCGAACCGCAGGTCGTTTTGGATGAAAGCTGTTTGTGATTCATCATTGTTATGAAGGTCGGACCCAACACGCCCTCGCGCAGAACCGGGTTAGAAAGCCTGCAGCTCCCCTCAGAGCGCAACGCGGGAGAGAGAACCCAAAAAGGAACCGGCGTTCCCCATCGAGCCCGCTCCCACTCGCACGCCGTGCGGGCTGCTGGTCCACCCCCCCCCCCCCCCCCCCCAGCCGTTCCACTCTGCCTCGCCTCACTCCACCGCTCATCTCATGAGCAGCTAAAGGTCAGCCCCCCCCCCCTCCACCACCGACGCCAGAGTCTGGGCCGGAGAGGCGGGTGGGCGGGCGGGTAGGCTGGCTGCACACGCACAGAGAACCTCCTCAAGTGTCAAATCCGTTAATTAATAAAAAGGCGAAAAAAAGAAAAAGAAAAAATCCAGCTCTCAAAAAAAAAAAAATCATCTTCAAAATGTAAAGCTCCAGCATGTGTTTCGCGGGGGGGATGGATGAAGCACTTCAGGTTTTTTTTTTTTCTTTTTTCGAGAGTCAGAGCAGCACTTTAAAACTCCATTAAGGCGATGATTAGCGCTAATGGAGGGCCTCACAGGGCCCCGTTGCTGCGGAAGGCGTCGAGAGGGTGGAGGTGGGGGTGGAGGAGGGGGTGGTTAAGAGGACCCCCTCCCAGAGAGGTGGGGGGGGGGGGGGGTTTGGCTGCTGTACTCTATTTTAATATTTAGTCATTTAGTGTTTCGCGATGGTGAAGTCGCTTGAAATGTGTATCAGAAGCGACTTTGTGTGTGTGCAAATTAAAGTGCAGGTAGGGGGTTGTCATCGTGCCAAGATGGATTGGTTTTATTCCCCTAGAGATCATTTATTTTTGAGGTTACTTTGATGCTAGTTTTGCGTGTATTTTTGTATTTGCGACTTTTAGTTCGGCTTTGATTCATTGTCGTTAGGTATTTGTCTCATTACATCTACAACACGATTTAATTCACAAACTTGCCTGGAGTACAATCCAATGAAACGGTTCAACTGCTTTTCCTCCTTCTAACATCGCGCCGTTGGTGGCTTTAACGAGAAGCCTAAACTCTCTGGACACTCCCGTCATGGTAAGTTCCCATCCCGTGTCCTAGGAGCTTGTCAAAAGGCCCCGTTTCCCCTTGGATCCTCGACCGGGGGGCGTCTTTGAAGCCCGTTTATTCTGTTTCTCCCCTCTCTTCCCTAAATTGCATTAATGTGCGTCGCGGATCTTGCACGCCAAGGAGCAACACCACAAAGTGTTTCCGTACTTGACGGCAAACATTGTCATTCCGAAAGCGGGTGCTATTAATCTGAGTCGTCCTCCCCCCCCCCCCCCTCCCCTCTCCCCCGAGACGAAGGACAGCAATAAGGGAGAGTGTTAACGTGATCTAAACGGAAACATCCTATTATTAGATCGAAGGAACGGTCCTGTTGTTGTTGTTTGCTCCGGCTGGGAGCCTTTTGTGGTGTAGGGAGAAGACAGAGACGGTCCCTACGGGCAGAGGAGACGCCCGTACGAGGGGGGGGGGGCGCGCCGTTTCGGAACGTCGTTGATCGAGGGGCGTCGGGAGCGGAGTGCGTCGGAAGCGCTTCCGCCGAGCAAACTGTCGTCGGGCGGGATTCATCACGACTGAGCCGTCCGGGGTCCCGAGAAAACGTCCACGCATCCGCGCCGTCTTGAGTGGAACGCGACCGTCGAGTGCTGACGGATATATTGTCATTCCTTTTTCACGCTAAGAAATGTTGACGGCCCCCGCTCTGATTTATAGCAGGTATGTTAATATACTTTGGTCCCACACCAACTGTGTGCGATGCATTATTTGAATGACAAAGCAGGTGGGCTGGTTGGTTGTTGCGTTAGAGGGGGGGAGGGAATATGGTTTATGATGAACCATAAACTATCCACCAGCACTTAAAGCAAACGACATGCAAGGGGCGTAATGATTCACTGCATTCGCTCGTTCTTGATTGGCTCGAATAGGGAGTGAGCAACGCTTCTTGACTCAATTTGGTCCATCGGGAACCGTAAGTACCAGTGAAATACAACGAGTCTCGATGATTCAATCACTTCCCTTGGGTTTTGTAGCATGGTTGTTTTTTCATGCTTTTTTCTGTAGGTAGCCATGAGGGTAGGTTGGTGAAGTGGTTAGGGTGTTTGACTCCCGGAGGAAAGGTTCTGTGTTTGAAGGCCATCGTCGGCAGACGAGGCCTTTAATATCTGGCATGTATATGAAAAAATCACTACAAGTTGCTTTCAATAAAAGAGATGCCATAAAAACAGTGACTAATGATGGTGACTAATGACACAAATTGGTGACATACTAGTAATGTTGGAGTTATTTTGGTACGCTAAAGTCCTTTACAGCAATTTTGTGAAAAAAGCAATTGTCAATGTTGCGCGTTTCAGACTCCTTGTATATTTCAATTATAGCGTTATCGAGCCAAAAGTTGTCTTGACAACCTGACAAGTTGTCTTGTACAACCCAATCGACAGACTCATAACTCAAGCATACAATCACCACAAACTCAGAGAGCAACAACAACTAACCCGAAGAATATACAGAATGTAATATCTAGAGAAATATATGTAGGTGTTTCTTCAAAAGTTGTCTTGGGCCCTATATATCCCCATCAACAGACTCATAAAACAAGCTATGCATACACCACAAACACGAAGAGGGAAACATGGTAACCAATAAGATGAAGAGAAAACAACTTGGTTATGGAAAGACAAAGAAAAACAATGAAAAAACGCCTTTCTTCAAAAGGTGTCTTAGCCACCATACAACACAATCAATGACACCCAGAAACGACAGAGAAGGAAATGTCAAACTAAGAACTCCAAAAACATGACAAAAAAACAAACTTGGTTATGAAAAGACAAAGCAAAGAGAGAAAAAGACGCACAAATATGCAAACGAATAGCACAAGCTATGCATGCAGCACAAACACAAAGAGGGAAACATGGTAACCAATACGATTCAGAAAACTTAAATAGGTTATGAAAATAAAGAAAAACTTCTTTCTTCAGAAGGAGCCACAATGCAACTAAATAAATCGACAGACAAGACAAACATAGAGAAGGAAAGAGAAATAAACAACAAAAAAATGTGACAAAAAAGATGAATGACAAATAAAATAAAGAAAAAGACTCACAGATCTTTAAAACGTGTATCTTCAAAAGGAGCAACAATACAATACAATCGACAGACGACACAAACACAGAGAGGGAAACGCCTTTCATGTCACCCAAGGACACTACAGTAAAGCTAAAACTACATGGTAATATAATAGCAGTAGACATCAAACAGGGACAATAAAACAGACGCTGAACATTTGATAAACACACTATAGAGAAAAAAAACAAATATGTTAAACGTGTATCTTCAAAAGGAGCCACCATATAACACATCGACAGACGACGCAAACACAGAGAGGGAAACGCATTCAAATAATTACATCATTCAAATAAACCTTAAATAATAAATCAAACAAACTTTGTCATGAAAAGTGTATCGTATTATAGTACTTAACTGTGTAGCAACTGCAGTAGCTGCTATTATTGCTGTAACACGGGGAATTGGTTAGCCTAGCGATTGTTGTACTTGCACTTGGTTCTTTGAACATCCTTTTCTGTACCGACAGCGATATATTGATGCACTTCTTATGACAAATGTACTTATGGTAAGTCGCTTTGGATAAAAGCGTCTGCTAAATGCCCTAAATGTGAATGTAAAAGACTGAACAGCAGTCAAAGTAAATGTGCGTCTGTGTCTCTCGGCCCAGCTCCAGAAGACGCTGTCGGAGCTGGACGAGGACGACCCGTGCTACGAGTTCCGGCGCGAGCGCTTCACCGTGCACCGCACCCACCTCTACTTCCTGCACTACGAGCACGAGCCCAGCGCCGACCACACCGACGTCACGCTGGTCGCTCAGCTCTCCATGGACAGGTGGGGGTGCGCTCACACGCTCACGGGCTCACGGGCTCACACACGCACACACACTCACGCCTTGTTCGCACTACCTCCGTCCGTCGACGGGTCGACTTTGCACGGGGCGCTCGCGAAATGCATTGTGGGTCCGTCCGTTCTGTCGGCTCCGTGGCCCGGGACAAAAAGTTTAGAAATGTTCAACTTTTCAGGCAGCGACGGATCCGTCGGCCAATCAGACTGCGTTATGCAAATATGTGCAAGGACACTGTCCAATGAAATCGCCTTTGTAATAGAACCCGGAACCCTCACACTCACACACGCTCACGCACACGTGTGCTCAGACAATCACACTCCCATGCTCACACACTCACGCAATCACACGCTAGATTTTAAACGAGTGTGCGTGTGATTTAAGATGCGACGACGTAATTGGGCCGTGGCCGACGGGAGATCGACGGGTTAACCGGCAGAAGTTGCCGGTTCCATTCCCGGTGCCAATTAGCCGAGTGTTGATCCATACTAATGGACACCTCGCCCTAACGGCTCCTGACCAGCCCGCTGTCGCCTTAGCATGGGCGCGTGAATGGCTGAATGGGTGAATGGCTGAATGCGCAGAGCAAATGCTAAAGCTCTTTTGAGGGTACCGCAGCTCAGCAAAGCCCTTTATGTATGCAGTCCGTTTACCGCTGTAGTATTTAATTCACACCAGACAGGACATTTGGGTTTCACAGCAGAATGGACCGGACAGTAATGGAAGTAAAAAGGAAAAAGATAGAAAATGTAAAAGGGTAAAATCACGGCGAATACTCTCTATGCTGGGAGTAGAAGCAATTTAAAACCGAAATGCATTAAATAAATCTAAACATTACAGACAGTTGAGGTCGACTTTATTGAGGGTCTGTGTTCACATCGGATCTTCGTCTTGCTTTGGTGAGATCCCCAAGGAGGGAACGTTCATCGCTGATCATATGCATCGTGTGTCACCTCCCGGGCTGGGTGGTGTAGCGCATCGACTCTACGGGGGCTAGGTGGTGCAGCTCCAAGGCGCCACGCTACTGTACTGGGTGGTGTAGTGCCTCAGCTCTACGGGGGCTAGGTGGTGTAGCTCCAAGGCGCCACGCTACTGTACTGGGTGGTGTAGTGCCTCAGCTCTACGGGGGCTAGGTGGTGTAGCTCCAAGGCGCCACGCTACTGTACTGGGTGGTGTAGCTCCTCAGCTCTACGGGGGCTAGGTGGTGTAGCTCCAAGGCGCCACGCTACTGTACTGGGTGGTGTAGCGAATCAGCTCTACGGGGGCTAGGTGGTGTAGCTCCAAGGCGCCACGCTACTGTACTGGGTGGTGTAGCGCCTCAGCTCTACGGGGGCTAGGTGGTGTAGCTCCAAGGCGCCACGCTACTGTACTGGGTGGTGTAGCGCCTCAGCCCCACCAAACGAGGTGGTGTAGCACCACGTCAACCATCCACTGACATAAAGGTCAAGGATGTCATTTTGTGTGTGTGTGTGTGTCTGTGTGTGTGTGTGTGTGTCTGTGTGTGTGTGTCTTTGTGTGTGTGTGTGTGTGTGTGTGTCTTTGTGTGTGTGTGTGTGTGTGTGTGTCTGTTTGTGTGTGTGTGTGTGTGTGTGTGTGTGTCTTTGTGTGTGTGTGTGTCTTTGTGTGTGTGTGTGTGTGTCTTTGTGTGTGTGTGTGTGTGTGTGTGTGTGTCTTTGTGTGTGTGTGTGTGTATCTTTGTGTGTGTGTGTGTCTTTGTGTGTGTGTGTGTGTGTCTTCGTGCGTGTGCTCTGACAGTAGCTCCTTCTGTCATCTCTCTTTGCTTGAGTGGTATCTTCCTGGAGACAGCTGAAAGAGAAAGATCGTTCATATTCTGCCAGCGCTCGCTCGCTCTCTCTCTGTGTGTCTGACTCTCTGTCTTCCTGTCTCTCTCTGTCCGTCTGTGTGGCTGTCTGGCTCTCTGTCTGACTCTCTGTCTTCCTGTCTCTCTCCCTCTGTCTGTCTGTCTGTCTCACTCTCTTTTATTTATTTATATCATCATCCTCGACCATCCCTGATTTATTATCACAGGGAACCAGATCTGCTCTCTGTGTGTGTGTGTGTGTGTGTGTGTGTGTGTGTGTGTGTGTGTGTGTGTGTGTGTGTGTGTGTGTGTGTGTGTGTGTGTGTGTGTGTGTGTGTGTGTGTGTGTGTGTGTGTGTGTACCGTTATCACCCCTCCTCCACAGGGTCCCCACAACGCAGTCGTAAGAAAAGCCACCGAGCGTCGGTCAGGCGGCGGTCTGAAGGTCCGGCCCGTAAAGCAGATGTAATGAGGGGGGCTTCATAACACCGGTGTTGATCTGCATCATCACCCCCTGAGGGTTTAGGGGGTCTGACCTCCAGCCCAAAGGCACCAGGTTTAATCCCCGCCCATGTCCGCAACCCCTGTCCTATCCTCTGTAATCCTTGAGCCCGCCCACTCGGCCCCTGTTTCACCTCTCTTCAGTCCCTGAAAGCACTTTGGTTAAAAGCATCGGTGACTAAATAGTAAATTATTTATTTTCTATCCAAACCCTCAAAAGTAGTTCAGAGGCCGTCTAAACTTCTGCCTTACTATTCCTCCCTGAAGTTCCAATAAACGCGTGTCAAATACACATAAAAAGTGGAGGCAATTTGTCTGGTCATCATAGGTTTGATGTTATTTATTTGGTCATTCATCTCCTAGCCACAATCTCGCTCTCCCCCACCCTACCCCTACCCCAAAGTAGAAACAGACTCCCTCAACACGAGTAAATCCAATACCCAATTTCTTAAAGATTTAAGGAAATCCCCATCGAAGATCCGCATTATTAGGACTGTCATTCCCGCGCCGCTGTTTCGACAGCAGCCGTACTCGCGGCTCTCCCTGTAAAACCCCCTCTGGGAGGGAAGGGAAGATAATAAAAACGGAATTATCGGCCGTGTGCGACACTGACAGACCCACGAGCGTCTCCGTGGTTACCGCGGCGAAGCTCTTCTGCTCCCCGAAGCATCCTGGCAAATCTGTGCACGAACACGTCGATTCCGATATGTACGTGTATGTGCGTTCGGAATACCGACAGCGGGAAGGATTACTGCCGTTGAAACGGATTTCGTCGCGGGGAAGTCAGACCGAGAGTCGCCTGGTGGGATTGATCGCGTCGGACCTCCACAAGTGACAGGTTTACTTTTTTGTTTTTCGGCGCTGGGAGTGTGATTGGAAGCAGGGAACGTTCGCTCACGGATGTGTTTTGGTTGGGATTCTCCTCATTATTCTGCGTTAGGAACTATTGAGTGTTTTTTTTTTTAGGATTTGGCCGGTTCGATAAGACCCCCGGTTAGTTGTTGTACTTGTCTTATTCTAGATGTAAATCAGCCATGGTTTTTGTGTTAATCTCGCCCCCTCTGGTGTTGTACGTGCGTTCCTAAATCGGCTGGTTGGCCATCCATGGGCATCCATTCTATTCCGGACGAGGGTGCGGCAGCTCCCAAAGCTGTATCTAAGGTTCGATTCTGTGTTTACACGCCACTGGGCCAGGCAGCGCCACGGGAGCTGCTAAACACTCGTTTGGAGGAGAATGGATGTCGATGGCTCGCTCGTTCCCCAAACTGATGGTTGATTTTACACTTTGGTTCCCAGCAAACCGGCTGAAACCTTTGAATCATTTAGTGGATGCTTTTATCCATCATTTTGTTTTTTTGTATATGTTTTTGTTAGGAAGCAGGGAGAGGGAAGGTATCTTGCTCACATTGGGGATTGAACCCGGAACATTTCAGCTGGGAGTCTGACAATATGTTTTTCCTTTAGATTTGCCTCTGCCCTTTCTTTCAATGTATTTCTTACTTTATGATTCCACTAGCTTCCCTGGTCAATCCGCGTACCCTGAGTTCCCCTTTGCCCGTAAGCCTCTGTTGTGCTTCGGTGCGTTGGTGCATTAGCCTGTAGCTTCGACGTTATTAACCAGGGGCACGGATGCATGAATTGTAAACAAACAAGGAATCTTTATGTACAATTTGTGAAACGTAACTTTACCCAAGCACCGATTTAAAGTACGATTCCTCGGTGAGACACGGCTGGACTCTCATAAAAAACCCAAAGGCTAGTGCTAAGCCTTTTTTTACGACGCCGATTGAGACAGAGGCTAATGATGTTTTGCCCTCAAAGCAGGCATCTTGTTAACTTTTAAAGACAATCTCAGAGTAGCCATCTTAAAACTTAAATATCCAATAAACAAAAAGGTGAAAACATGCCAGGTTTAATGTGGTGAATATACAATGACTGACTTTATCTTGTAAACAAGATTAAAAGCTAAAGGTGTATCCTTCCTTGCATACCAATGACCATATCTTTTAGATAACAGAATTAAGTTAAAAGTTAAATCAATCGGACAGCACCCGTTTACATTCAGTGCATCGCAGAGTGGACATATGCAACCTATAGGTGGCAGCGCATCACATAATGTGTGCGGTTGGTAGTTTGCCCTTTAAACACACGGGATGCTGCGGAACATTCATATGGAAAGTTCCAAACCCGGGGAGAAAAAGAACGGACAGATCAGAGACGGTAGCCGTTATCACGATGTGGTTTCAGTTTCCGACTGTACACTCCGTGCCAAACACAAAGTGTTGCAGATTAGGCTCTAAAACCCAGTGACTCACACTTCCAAGCTCATAATCTCATTGTGTGTCTTGCTCTTATTCACTCCCTCGCTCTCTGCCTCGCGCTCGCTCTCTCTTTGCCACTCTTGCTCTCTCTCCTTCGTGCTCTCTCTGCTCTCTCTTTGCTCTCGTCGAACACTCTTGCATTTCACGTTTTTATTTTGTGTTTGTGTGTGTATGTCTCTCCCTCCCTCTTTCTGTTCTTTTTCAAGATCTCTATTCTGGTGTGTGTGTGTGTGTGTGTGTGTGTGTGTGTGTGTGTGTGTGTGTGTGTGTGTGTGTGTGTGTGTGTGTGTGTGTGTGTGTGTGTGTGTGTGTGTGTGTGTGTGTGTGTGTGTGTGTGTGTGGTCCTGTGTGTCTGCGGTATGTTTGTGTGTGTGTGTGTGTGTGTGTGAGTGTCTGTAAACACTGGCTCCAGTCTCAAAGTGCTGTGCTGGTACCATGGTCATCGGCTCTCACTCACATACAAATGGAGATGGGGGGGGCTTCTCACCACTTCCCCTCAAATGTCAGACCCCTCCGGGGAGATGGCATCGATTTCCTATTTGAAATGTCAGCTCTGACCCCAGGATGGGCCAGGGCCGCTTTGTTGTCATCTCAATTCTGAGGGCTAATACACGTGAACGGCAACAAAAGCGCTCCGGTAGCATTTGAATGAGGTGACTGACCTGCGTGTATCTTACTTGTGTCGTGGTTTTATGGGGGGTAAAGGATAAGTGCTAGGATGGGAGAGTCTGTTCCTTACTTTACATATACAAATGCTGGCCGTACATGTACAAATGCTCGCTGTACATATGCATATTTTATTTAGTTATTGTACTTAGTTGTGTAGAATTTTATCCTAGCTATCATTGTTGTATACGGGGAATGGTTTAACCCAGCGATTGTTGATTATTGATCCTTACTGTAAAGGGGTATATTTTTGTTCACTTTCTTATGATAAATTTGGTTGAAAGCATCTGCTAAATGCCCTAAATGTACATTTAGGGCAACATATACAAACGCTAGCTGTACATATACAAACGCTGGCTGTAGAGATCCAGGCATCAAGATGTTTAAACCTCTACAAGCCCTACCTGCTCCTTAATGACTTGGATCTTTATGCACGGCAAGTCGATTTAGACAGAAGCCTCTCTCTAAATGTTCACTAATGACTATTTAATTTGCTTAATCTTTTGTAAAACACTGGAGGTCTACCCACAAAGCAATCCCATTTCGACCGATCAAAGTTTTCTTCCATTGCTGTGCTGAGTAATGTTTCCAGTAATCATCTCATCTCAAAGCGGCCTTCTCGTGGGTCTCCAAAGATTTTCATTCGAAGAAATGCGGGACAAGTCACTGGCACAGTCTCTAGTGCCGAATGAGGTAGCACAACAGAGAAGGAGGCCTTCAGCCCGCTTGTGACAGCCCTGGCACTCTGAGTGCCATCAAAGTTATGACCCGGATGTCGGTGGTGACTTTCCCGCCATGCGTTCAAATCACAGGCAGTGCGTGATTAGCGTGTGTGTATTTGTCTGTGTGTGTGTATTTGACAGGGTACCTCTTTAATTACGGTATATATTTCAGGAAAGGCGACAAAACTGAGATTTTCGAGATTGCACTGGCAAGTAATAAATAAGTAACATCATCTATTCTGATTTCCACGTTATACTTATTTATCTGGAGGCGTAACTGTTTCACTTTCTGCAGTTTAATGTATTCTTTCATGTTTTTTTATTTACCATTTACTATTTAATCTATCGGTTGCTCTTATCGGTTGTGACCGACAGTGATTTTGAATCCATGTCATTAGGGGACAGCCACGGGTTCGGCATTTTGAACAACACAAGCAAATCCTCCCCCCGCACAAAAACTATTTCCTTTGAACAATTTCAAACCAAAGCCCTTCGGACTCTGGCGTTATTAGAACTGTCATCCTCACGCTGCTGTTGTGACAGCAGCCCGGATCATAGCACTGCTGCCCGCGAGCGACGCAAGATAATACAAATGCATGCCCCTAATCTCCATCCTGCAGAGTTTCCCCCACAGGTAGATGACTAACAACCAGGGGGTCAACCCCCCCCCCTCTTCCAGCTGCACCCCTCGTTTATAAAGTTTTAGCTTTAACTCATCTAGGGCTGAACGATTTGGGGAAATAATCGAATTGCGTTTATTTCGACCAACATTGCGATTGCGGTTTTGTAGTAAGAAGTATATCTTCTCAAAGTTCCTTATGTTCTGTAATATTCACTAAACAAGCAAAGCAATGAATCATTCTATAGTATGACCAACACAACATTGAAAGCCTTAATTCATGTGTTGAGATGAATTGATGCATGAATTTATATCACAGCATCTTTATTTAACTATTGAATTGTAAAAGAAAAATAAACTAGAACTGCAAGCAGTTATGCAGGGGTCCAAGAAGTGTGCATTTCGCCGGCACAACGCGACAAGAAATGTGCATTTCGCCGGCACAACGCGAAGCAAGTATTCAAAACGCTACCGTGAACAACATGTGGATATAAAGGTTTTGACTGTGGGAGCTTCGGTGTGGGAGTTATAGCCTAAAACTCGTTTTCAGAACATTCCATTGGCCAAATAGGAGATAGACAATGTCGTCGTTTCTTGGCGCCGCCCTGTGGCGAAATTTTCCAAAGACAATTTTCCTTTTTCAAATAACTCCCGCCCACATTAATATTTCTTGGCCATATTTTCTATATAGACTCGGGATTGCCCCTTGATGGTTTCCCTCGGGTTTGAGGAACATTCCTTGGGCCAATTAAAAGATATACAATTTCCTCGTTTATTGCGCCCCCTAATGGCGAAAAATTCCGGAATTTTTATCGAACGACATTAAGGTTAGCACCAACATGTGTGTAAAATTTGGACTCGTTCCGATGTCTAATTTTGGATTTCTTTGGATTTTTGATTTTGCACGTCTAATTTAGCTCATGAACCAATACTCAAAACGCTACCGTTTCGTCGTCGAAGGTCGGATCAAAAAACTGTCTCACGATTCCTTTGCGTGTGCGTCTGAAGATGTCGTGTGCAAAGTTTGGTGTCGATTGGTCAAGAAATGTTGGAGGAGTAGGGAAAAAACAGTTTTGCGGTTTTCGCGATTTTGCGAAAAAAAATTATGGACGCAAATGGGCGTGGCCTATGCCAAAAGATGCAGCAGACTCCAGTGAATATGTGTGTACAAGGTTTTGAATGTGGGAGGTTCGGTGTGGGAGTTATAGCCCCAAACGCGTATTCCTTGGTATAGCGCCACCTAGTGGCCGGCATGTCTGGATTTTGTCGTCTGCCGTCACCTCACGGACCTGGATCTAGTCATGTAATTGGCTTGTGTGCACCATTTACGGTTTGGGCTGTAGTACCACTTCTAACGAAGGAAGTATAATAATCCGTACAAAAACAATAGGGATCCAACCTGTTGGCTTGGACCCCTAATAATTCCAATCGTACTGATCTCCAGTCAGTAACAGCCTCGAGTAATTTGCAGCCTTTGCAATTTGCAAATCGCGTTTTATTACAATGCAATGTCGTTTTGAATTTGATTAATCGCTCAGCCTTAAAGGTTGTACCAGCGATGTCGGGTGACGTCTCTTCTGTTGGTATTTGAAGCGAGATGCCAAACAAACAGAGCCAGCTCGACCCTCCCCTCCTCGTTTCGTGCATGCAGAAAAAACGATCACGAACGCAGAGCAAAACCCCACAACACCCACCCCTTGTCGGTGATTGGTTGGAATACTATTTGTTTTGGTTTTGAGTGGTTGGTGGTACCATTTGTTTTTGTGTACGATCTCGGAGCATAGGCTGCCTACAGAGACGTGTTTTTTTGACGGCCTGCTTAAGGGGCGGGCAGCTAGCGGATCAGATGAATGTGATCATTTATGTTTCGGCCTTAGACTGGGTGGGTACCCCCGGCCCGTTCTGCCGGCAATTTGAATCCGCCCTGCAGAAGGGTCTGGAGAAGAGCAACACATTTCTTTCTGCTTCCGATACGTTTTTTACGGGAGCCAATCACCAAGCTGGCTTCCCCCCCCCTGGCGCGCTATTGGCTGGTTTAACACAGGGACGACAGGGAAGCGACGGCAAGCAGCCAATCGCATACAGAGTCAGTTGAACTAGGCCCGTCGATTACGCCTCTTGTGCTGAAGAAAAATGACAGCAGCCTCCCAAGACCAAGATCAATCGTAGATTGATCTTGGTCTTGAGAGGCTGCTGTCATTTTCGGCCTAGCATCGCTGATACAACCTTCCCCCCCCCCCTTCACCCCCGCATCGACTCCGCAGGCTGCAGATGCTGGAGGCGATCTGCAAGCACTGGGAGGGCCCCATCAGCCTGGCGCTGTACCTGTCGGACGCCGAGGCGCAGCAGTTCCTGCGCTACGCCCAGGGCTCGGAGGTGCTGATGGGGCGGGGCAACGTGGGCTACCACATCGTGTACAAGGAGGGGCAGTTCTACCCCGTCAACCTGCTGCGCAACGTGGCCATGCGCCACGTCAACACGCCCTACATGTTCCTGTCGGACATCGACTTCCTGCCCATGTACGGCCTCTACGAGTACCTCAGGTGAGGCAAGCGTTCCGTCATTTAAATATGATGATGATTCATATAATGGGCACTCTGCGTAAGAACCCTTAAAGATCTAAAATATGTTAAATGTTTTACTCCATCTTTTTTATTTTTTTCGAAAAAAATATTTTTGTGCATACATTTTCCATAATATGTTTTTACTTTCTCTTTTCCTTTTATAAATACATGTGCATCCCGGATTCCATATGACGTGATCACGGGTTGTGGTACTCCACAAGACTAGTGGGGGTATATTCGGAGACAAGGTCATGTGAAGGAACAATACTATAATAATAATAAATAATAAATGACAAACATCTTGAAGGAAGTTGATGAAAATATGGGCCCGCGTTATTGTCATTGGCTAATCACTGAATGGCTTCGCTGAGAGTGTCCCAATGTGCTAGTTAGCTCCAACCTTTGCAGCATCAGGGTAGAGTGACGATGGATTAAAGAGAGAGAGGGGCGAGTGACAATGGATGAAAGATGGAGCAGGTCGAGTGAGAATAGATCAAACAGTGAGAGAGAGAGAGAGAGAGAGAGAAACACAGACACACACAAAGACACACACACACCTGCACACAAAGAGACTGACTAACAATGGCAGTGCGGGAAAGCCCCCTGTTGAGTCCTTTAAGGTAAATCGGTGCACAACAGCGACGATAACCTCATAACGATCACCTTGAGGTCAAACTCATTTAGCTCGGCTAATGGCCTCCGGTACATTTATCCTTTTTTTCTCTTCTCCATAATGAGAAGCCTTTTCCATTAATAACACGCACAGGCACACGTGCACACACACACGCACACACACACACTAACACACGCACACACACCCATGTGTTATTTGACTCCGAAGTCGTTTTTTTTTACATTTCTTTGCTAAAAGGTGTCTTTAGCCGGAGACACTAAGTCTGCTGAAACATGGCTCTGTGCGTCGTATGAGCTTTATGTGCGGTATAATATCACTTTTTTTCCTTTTTTTAACCCGGATCCTTCCAATAAATCAGAATGTTCTGCCAATTTTAATATGAATCTCACGCTATTAACCTCTAAGGGGAGTGAATTGAAACCACATGAATAATTTTGCGAGCTTTTAAATATTTAACAAATAATGGGCTACTTCATAGCACACGCCTCTACAAAGGAGATTTCCATTTTAAATATCTGGCTAGGTGATACTTTTAATTAAACCCTAAAAATAACGGACACGCTTTCAATCCCTTTCAATGATGCCTGCGCTCCGATAAATACGTTCTTTCACTATCTAATCTCACCGTAGCCTCGTAGCCGTAAGGCTTTAAATAGTTTCACCACTAAAGTTTAATCTACCTTCATTTTTATGGTTATAAACAACAGGGAATGTTTTGAAAGAAAGACTTTAATGGACCGAAAATTTGAAATCTTTTAAGTCCGATTTGATCATTCTCTTAATGTTGTATGTGTTTGATTTGGTCTGTAGTTTCTACATAATGGAGCAAAATCCTCTGACAGAAGAATGAATCGTGTGCTCCAGCAACTTCGTGGCTGGCGTTATTAAACATGTTCACAATCAGCAGCGAGTGATTTGGAAACAATGGAAGACGGACGGCGTTGACACTTCTTTTGTCCATCTCAAACCATCCCAACCCATTAGGCTCGTTCAGTCCTCTGAAATATCATCATCAACGTCATGATTCAATGTGGAAACATCCTGTGATATTATTAACGCGTCAATATAGGGGCAGTTTTACTGCCATGAGTTGTGGTTCCATTAAATGATCCCTGTACCTTAAACCTGCGCTATGTACGTTGTATTCATGAGCAGCCTCTAGTGGTCGGAGTTGTAGCTACAGTTATATCGCTATATCATCTTCATTTTAGCAGTGGCTGTCAAAGGTGGCCCGAATAAAACATATCATAGTGAAAAAAATGTATCATTTTATTTTATCTTGAAAGATTTTCCAGTTCAGGTCATTTTAATAGTAAATAGTAAATAGCTGCGGTACAAAAGTTCCTGTGCAGGTTTAAGATGAATAATTAAAGTGAAGTTGAAACAAAGTGATCCCTATACATTAAGATGAAACTGCTGCAATAAACTCATCCCATTCCATTAATATCATATCTGGGCAATAAAGCGTTCCCCATACAGTATAATGAGATTTCTGCTCTAAAGTAAACCCTGGATATCCAAGTTCTAAATCAGAAATAAAATCTCATTAGAATGAATGTGCATTCATTCTTTGGTTTCCCCTTATTTGGGCGCAGGAAGTCGGTGGTGCAGCTGGACATGGCGACCAGTAAGAAGGCTCTGGTGGTGCCGGCGTTCGAGACCCTGCGCTACCGCCTGTCCTACCCCAAGTCCAAGGCCGAGCTGCTGTCCCAGCTCGACATGGGGACGCTGTTCACCTTCAGGTGAGAGAGTCGACTTGATTCAGTTATCTACGAATAGAACGGGGTTATTCTATCAAGTAAAGCGATTGGTTTAACGCGTCACCCTGAATTGTTTAATTATATTTGCCAGTGGATTATCGAAGGTGTTTTCCCAGAAAACACCTTTTGGGTTCATAACCAGAACGTTTCGGGTGGGGGTTGCACACTCTGACCACTAGAAGGCTATCCTGCGTTTTATAGTCTAAAGGTCAACCAGGAGATTCATGGATGAGTGAATAACTGGCTGACTGTAACAATGAAGGACTTATTGAGCTTGAAATAACTTCTGTGTACGATCAAACTTAAGATTTTTTCATTGCACTCTTGCCATTAATTGGCTTCCACTAAGACAGCATTAACCATTAATCGCCGTCTTATAGAATCCTATATCATACAAATAATTATTAAAAATAAATAATTATTAAAAAAGAAAAAAACAAACTAAGTCTTAGTTTGTTTGTGCGGCCATTTGGAGGGTTTCAAATAAATATTTGGGATTATTGCCATTCTTTGCTACGATATAGGTACCACGTGTGGACCAAAGGCCACGCCCCCACCAACTTCGCCAAGTGGCGCACGGCGACCACGCCGTACCGCGTGCAGTGGGAGGCGGACTTCGAGCCCTACGTGATGGTGCGGCGCGACAGCCCCGAGTACGACCGCCGCTTCGTGGGCTTCGGCTGGAACAAGGTGGCGCACATCATGGAGCTGGACGCCCAGGTAACGCACAAACACACAAAACGCACAAAACTGACCGTTACGGACAAATGTGTTGAAAGTAGAGCTGTCAAGCGATTCAAATATTTAATCGTGATTAATCGCATTAATGTCATAGTTAACTCTAATTAATCGCGATTAATCGCAAATTATTTTTCTATGCTAAATATCCCTTGATTTTTTTGTCCCATAATTCTTCTCATTTTAATTCTCTTATCAACATGGTGAAGTGCATCGGCTTGCCTTGTGCAAATGATTTTTTATTGATAACAACATTGGCATATACACTGATCAAAACAGGACGATACAAAAAAAGAGCCTATAGTGCAATTAAACGACTGCTTTGAACAAATGTCATTTGAACATAGCAGTCAGGCTACTGCTTCTTTGTTTTGAGCCAAAGAAAAAAAAAAAAAACATATATATTTTTTTTTTTTATAAAATAATTGCGTTAATCGCGCGATAAAAAATTTAACGTCGTTAAATTTGGTTTGCGTTAACGCCGTTAATAACGCGTTTAACTGACCGCTCTAGTTGAAAGATTTTTATCGGATAAGTTAGTTAAAGCTTTTATTGTCCCCTAAGGGCGATAATAGTCGTTACCTCGCAAATGTATGGTAACCCCCCCCCCTCCCCTCAGGTTCTTGTTTCACTTATTGCGCACACGTTGTGCAAATCGGGTTAGGCTCGCAGGTGAGCTCAACAAGTACCAGTCCCTGCTCCTACGAGTCACGCTGAACCTCTGTGGGGTTACGGACACATGTGTAGGACGATTATTATCGGATGGATGGATCGTTAAAAGGGGAAGTGAAACCCCACAATAGTAGGGTAACCCCTGCCCTAGGGTAATGTTTCCCTTCCACTTGTACATTTTGTACTAATCTAGCTAGCAGGTTAGCTAAACAAATTCCCGCCATTCCGCTTACTACTCTGATAGCCGAGTGTTTATGTTTATATTTGTTGTTGAAAGAGTTTTTCGAATTCTGTTCATAAAGTTCTGCTTGGAGAAGTGCCTCGTTGCGGACGATGAGCCTGAGTGGAGCTTCTCCTCTGCTCAGCGTTAGGGTTATTGATTAGCCCTGATGGCGTTGTCAGGATTAGCTCGTAGCCGGCTAAGTAGCGCTATCAAATTGAGTTCCGCTTCGTGTGCTTTTACGGGTTCATCATCGATTTGTTTCAGGGTGGCGGTAATTGGAAAAAATATCATATCTAGAAAATATATTTACCCGGTGAAAACAAGTGAATATAAATTTTTAACACTTTGATGATTCAACAATAAAAAGCTTCTGTCCTAAGTGGGCTTTCGCTTTCCTGCCACTGCAAATCAAATCTCCTGTTTCTCTTTCACTCTGTCTCTCTTCCTGTCTCTTCCTCTCTCTCTGTCCCTCTCTCTCTCTCCCTCTCTCTCCCTCTCTGTCCCTCTCTCCCTCCCTCTTGCTTTCTCTCTGTCTCTCTCTCTCTCTCTCTCTCTGTCTCTGTCTCTGTCTCTGTCTCTCTGTCTCTGTCCCTCTCTCCCTCCCTCTTGCTTTCTCTCTGTCTCTCTCTCTGTCTCTCTCTCTGTCTCTGTCTCTGTCACTGTCTCTCTGTCTCTGTCCCTCTCTCCCTCCCTCCCTCTGTCCCCCCCTCCCTCTCTCTCTCTCTCTCCCCCCCCCCCCCCCTCTCCCTCTCCCTCCCCCCCAGGAGTACGAGTTTGTGGTGCTCCCCAACGCCTACATGATCCACATGCCGCACGCGCCCAGCTTCGACATCACCAAGTTCCGCTCCAACAAGCAGTACCGGGTCTGCCTGAAGACGCTGAAGGAGGAGTTCCAGCAGAACATGTCGCGCCGCTACGGCTTCGCCGCGCTCAAGTACATGACGGCCGACAACAACAGCTAGCACCTCGCTGCGCCCTCCTCAGCGAGACCCCTCGCCCCCTTAGCGGTGAGGGGTCCCGAAACGACACAGAAAGCCCCCCACTGAGACCCTGACCCCCTCCCCCCCCCCCCCCCCCCCCCTCCCACAGTCAGGGGGAACCCAGACGATAAAGAGAACCCCCTACTCCACCTGACACCTCCCATTGAGACCCTCACCCCCCCCCCCCCCCCCCCCCCCCCCCTCCACGGTGTGGGGTGTCGAGACGATATGGAGAGACCCCCCCCCCCCCCCCCTTCACGGTCAGGGGGTCTCCAGACGGTACAGAGAGCCCCCTCCCCCGGTGCGTTGGACAATGCAGGCGGAGCTTCTGGAATACTTGAAGTGGGAGAGACTGCCGTTTTAAACATTTTATTTTATTTTAGTATTTTATTTTCGGGCAGAGTTCCTCGCCTTGGAGGGTGACTTGGTGCGGAGTGGGGGGGGGGGCTAGGGGGTGAGAGGGTTTGAGAGAAGGCATCACAGTGTTTAAACCCCTCTGTCGAAGGATGACTCTGAGAGGAGGGTTGGAGGTGAAGGGGGGGGGGGGGGGGGGGGATGAAGGGGGGGGGGGGGGTGAAGGCGGGGGTGACTGTGGTCAGAGGGGCCTCGGATCAACACACGCCATCGAACCACAGCCACCACCCCCCTCCCCCCCCCCACCAACCAAAAAATACAACAAACTGAATTGAACTGAAACTCTCGGGGGCAGCGTCCAAAATGGACTTGTGACCGTTGGCCGAGGGAAAGACAAAGGCATTTGATGCCTCACCATTTAAAAAGACTGACCCCCCCCCTTCTCCTACCCATCCCGTAGTGTGTGTGTGTGTGTGTGTGTGTGTGTGTGTGTGTGTGTGTGTGTGTGTGTGTGCGTGTGCGTGTGTGTGTGTCAGCGGGAGTTAAGGGCAGAGCGAGCTTTGAAGAGTCACAGGCTTGAAGTTGTGTTTGCACAACCCATCATTTGTTTTGTTGTTTTTTCTTTCCTGTGTTGTGAAAAAATAACGAATAGACAAAAAAAATGAAAACAAAAGCAGCGGGTTGTCTACAACAACGACGACAAACGTGGATTCACTTTGTACCGGGGGAACGTTCAAAATGTGAAGAATGTAGGCTATAAAAAAAATAAATAATAATAAGTGGGTTGCCGTGAGGTAAGACTAAAGTAATCGATAGATCACATGTTCCGTGATCCATTGACTTCATCGACAACCTGCTCGTCATTTCTTGGCAGTCATCTTTTATCGCGGACTCAAGAAAAAGCGCAAAGGATTGATTCAAGAGGGGGAAAACTACATTTGGTCGAGTTTGGCACAAGGACCATCAGGGAAGTGATTGAATCGATGTGAAAATGCCAAAACTTCTACACCTCCCAGTTCATATTTTTTTAGGGAAATTTGAATATGCAAGTAAAAAGAGTCTCAAATCAACCACCAAGTATTTCCAATTGAATTTTAGGAAAGACTGAACGGAAGGCTGTCCCTCTCTCGCCCAGGGGGTTCATCATACTGATAAAATGGCCGACAGCAAACCTGCCAACTGTCATTGTTCTTGGCAGCCGGTTGGATGTAGTTTTCGCGTCTGGGTTTGTTTTGAATTGGTTTCGAAACCCTTTTTCTCCTGTTGGGATGTGACTGAGGCCCATGCACCGATAGTTTACCATTCTTTCAGTTGTCGCTTTTGTTTCATTTTATACTTTTTACCGGTCAGTATTATTTATCAGTGTGTGTTTACAAGTCCTAGAATGTCTCCCTCCAGGTAGATGGGGAGCACAAAAGGTGTGTGTGTGCGTGTGGTTGTGTGTGTGCGCGTGCGTTTGTGGGCCGGGTGTGGTGATGCCAACACTAGATACAATTTGTGAGTTTGCTGCCATCTAAAGGTTTAAAATGCATCAACACGGATAGTTAATAAAAAAATAAAATAAAGATAATGTTGAACTGTGGAGCGAAAAAGGTTCACTTGCCTTCTGCTTTCAATGGCAAGCCCAAATCAATGGTTTAATTTGAGTCATTCTATCATAGATTGATGAACATTAAACGTCAAAACACCCTGATATCCTGACTGGAACACACTTGTCTCGTATTGGTTCTGGTGCTGGCCTATCACACACATGTATCTGCCAACATGTTTGTGTTATTTGTTTGAGAGGTGGCCGCAAAGTCCCAAGACAGCAGAGGTGCGTTTGTTTTCCGCAGTGTTAATGTCTGTGTACATTGGAATCCTTACCGTGAACTTGTTTGTCTGCGTGGCTTTGCGCAAAGAGCAATGTGTTACCATGGTGACGGGATGGAGGCGGGGGGAGGAGGAGGAGAGGGGGGGGGGCCTGACGAACCCGCTGCTATCTGAATAAAAAGCTAAATGAAAACCTGTTTTTTCTCTTTTTGTTCAAATTAAAAACGGAGGCAAGCTATTTTATATTCCCAAGCCAACAGATGTTTTGCTGTGTGCGGTTCAAACTTAATTTTAATTGTTTCTTCAGTCACCAGATTGCAACCGCTAAAATGCAAATATGACAAAATAATGGCTTTTCCCGTGATTGTATCTAATCCACGACCGGCGCTTTCACTGGAATATGAACGCATCCCAGACTGCATCCCATGTGGAGGTCACTCAAAGACACCGTCGTTCCCTTGACTTGTGTTGTCAAGGAAACCGACCACATCCGACATTGGCGACAACGGATGTGTTTTGCATAACATCGTGTCACAGACACCATCTTAACAGAGTCAGACACGATGATAACGACTAAACATCCTTCATCCGTGCGTGGTTACAAGTCCTAGAATCGCAATGTTTGTACGCTTTTAAGCATCCGCTAGTTTGCATTCGCTAACCGGCGTACAAACCTTGTGATAATCTGGACTTGAAACAAGTTTTACGGTGGACCTGGCGTTCATTCGACGCTGATGATGGGATATGACAACCCAGTCTCACGGAAATACGTGACACTGTCAAGTAATTTAATCTATTCATTCTTGCTCTGGGACCCGTCAAAAAATCGTGCCAAGAGCACACATTTCTGACAATATGACAGCTTTTGGCCACCCGTTCCTCCTTTCACCTCTGATTCTGAGAAATTGTGACAATTCACAGATATATTTAATGCAGGTGTGCTGCTCTGTAGGCAAACGGCGACGGGGAAAAAGGTAGAGCTTCATCTCTTCTTTTAAGAATGAGTTTGTAATTCGTGCTTTTGGCACGAAAAAATTGATATTATGTGTCCCAGATATCGAATGAATAGATTAAATGACGTGACAGTGTCACGTATTTCCGTGAGACTGGGTTGGATTGGATATGAGGCTGAGGGGACGAGGTCGGGCCGTCCTGTGCCGCCTCGCCCTCCCGGCTCTCAGGGCAGACGGCAGAGAGGTCATCTGTCGTGGAGCGTGAGACGAGGACTTGGGGACCACAGTGGTGTCGTCCGTCCGTCTGTTTGTCCTCGGCGAAGGGCAGACGCTGCTCCTGACCGTTAAGCCGCGCGCCAACTACCCTGCGCTCAAGGGCGCAGAAGTTTAGTTCTTTTAGTTCATCTTTTTCTCAGTTGTGACCATGATGTAAATCGACAGTGTCCTTGAGGTTTTACAGGTTTTAATCAGACTGAGACGGAGAGAGGTAAAAGGTGAATACGCAGGTCTGAAGGGAACAGTGTCCACCGCGTGGTGACTAGACTTTAGATTATTTGCTCGATAAAATGACAAAACGACGTGCTTCAAATCAAAACCGGAAAAGAATCAAATGTGGCATGGGTGGTGAGGCTTCTTTGTATTTAAATAAAAAAGAACCCCCCCCTTCTGTCAAAAGCTTGGGCCCCCCTTCCAGACAGTCTGCACTGTGTGCTCGTTTCAGAGCTCTCTTTAGCTCTACACCTCATTCCCTGACTTAAAGGGGTGATATTACACCACCAGGCGTGAGTGAGATTAGCCGTTACAAGCCGTTTGATAATCTGCCTTTTCCCGTGTTTTAGTGGCATCACCAGTGTACCTGTCCACCTAGATGTTTGCTGCGTAGATCAGTCTACCAGCCTACCTAGTGGACCGTTGCAGATGTTGCTGATCTATCCATCATCCACCTAGGGTGTCACTCCCACGTGTGATGTCCCTTGGGCACAGGGAAGGGCACATTTCAAACGGCTTGTCGTGGCTAATCAGCCTCACACCTGGTGGTATAATATGGGACCTTTTACATCTGAGCCAGTGTGACCCAGTGATAGTCTGGTGGGAGCTGCGGTCCCAGGCTAAAGACCGTGTGGACTCCTCTCCTCCTTCTGACTCCACTCTGAGCGAGGGAACAAGGAGTGGACTGTCGGCGAAGGAGCATTCGGAGCATGTTTAGCAGAGTGAAGTAATGATAAACGTCACAAAGAGAACTTATTTTAGGTTTTTTAGGCACCAGAAAACCCAAGCTTTTTTATTTAGACCATTATTTGTATTTTAACTTAAACTAAAATGACAGCCTTTTAAATAGTGTTCAACGCATACTTCTTTATTTATTTTTTTACAAGTCAGAGAAGCAAACAAGTCAAGATCCCGATCCTGTAGGTTAATGCAAACACTGAGGTAAAATCGCAAAAATGAAGGACTTGAAACAAGTGAACCGAGTGATTAGCATTTTAAAGAGCTGTCGCCTAGGTTACGCCAGAGATTAATTACCCTTCATCCAGACACGCTGAAGTGATTCATTTGGTGTCATTTCCCCCTTACTTATACTCACCCTGATAAGATAAGAGACTGTTCACTTAAATCAATATGACTGACGGAACGGAAGGTTATAGCGAAGGGATTCGAGGGGGGATGGGAGGCGGTAGAAGCCCCTAAAGTTTAAACCAATCACAGAACGCTGTGTGAGCAATTTCCCACCATCGTGTTTCTACGGTAGATAAGAAACTTTTGCCTGAGTTTCTGCGGTCTGCCCAAAGGAATTCTGGGACGGCACCAGGTAATCGGATCTCAAGACCGACCAATAGGAAGAGCAGAGGGACCTGTTGGCCACACCCCTTCCTAAATTTCCCCCATGGAGGAGGATAGTGGATTGATTTTTAAATCCTTACATTTAAATCCTTCTTGTTTTCAAAGAGCTCTTAATGGATTGCCCCCTGGTCTATTTATTAAACATTAACAAGATTTTCCTTTAAATGTTGCACAAAAGGGTTAGTGATTGATAGCCTAATGGTATTTTAGTCATTACGAACACACACACACACACACACACACACACACACACTCTCTCTCTCTCTCTCTCTCTCTCTCTCTCTCTCTCTCTCTCTCTCTCTCTCTCTCTCTCTCTCTCTCTCTCTCTCTCTCTCTCTCTCTCTCTCTCTCTCTCTCTCACTCTCTCTTCCAGCTCTATTGGAACGGCAAGGGGTTGAGGAATACTCGAATCAAGGTTACACACCCGGTCCAAAACTAGCAACCTTTCTCTCATGCCATCGCGGTTCTTTAATAGGTCCATGATCTCGGTCCCTAAACATTTGTTCAACTGACGGAGGGAAGACGATTGGTTGGTTGATTGTATTCTGGTATCACTACGGTAACGGTCAGCCTATAGGGGGCCACAAGGTAGCCAAAATGAGTAACCAAAATGAGTTAAGCGCGTAAAAAGTCAATTGAACGGAAAATAGGCCTGATTGTATAACCGCAGAACGACTCAAAGACGACTCCGCCAAGACCCACACCATTGCTGAGATGGTGATGGAGTTGGAAAGGCTTTGCTTCCTGTCTATTGATGCACAAGCTGCCACCAATTCACTCACACGCAAACGACAGAAGATCACAGAGAGATGAACTGAGATGATAGCACAAGTTATAACACAAAACCAAACCCAACCAGACACAAGACGATGGGTCACGAGGTCATCGAGATCCAGATCGCTATCATCCTCTAGAGCTGAAGATAAAATTGGGAAACAGTACAACATAATCCACCACAACACGGAACAGCGGGGGAGATCTTCTCTGAGATGAGTGCTTTAGTCAGTTCATTAGACATGTAACTCTGTTCCCGTTGTGTGGGACATCTGGTGGTGTGCACAACCCCCCCCCCCCCCCCGCAAAACAACCCCCGCAATGGCAGCCACACAATTCATAAAATAATCGAATCAAATTATTTTCTACAAAGTCCACTAGTTGCTTGTTGAACATGTCCCTAGTTACTGTCAGGACTCTCAAGTCTTCACTTTATTTTTTTATGTTTTCATGATAAGATGCGAAACTCAACCCCAATATGCATGAATGACTGCATAGGCAGATAAAAACAATCAAATCGAATTATTTTCTACTAACTCCAACATATTGTGGTTCAACAGGTCACCAGCACCACTGTGAACATTACAAGTGTTTGATTGGAGCATTTTGTAAGAATTAGATGTTAAAGTCATCCCGAATACGCATGCATTACTATATGAAAGCCTCTTATTTCTACATCATGTGATTTGTAAGGTCAAGTATGACCTCCGAGGAGACTTTATCAGGTGTCTAGATGGTGCAGTCTTAAGTGCTGATGGTTCATGTTCTGTAGGCACTGGTTCGAGTCCCCACAAACATCCACCTAGTGGTACCAACAAAAGCATTACCTTAAGGGTAATGTCTTTTCTCACTATCATGTGACTTGTAGTCAAGTATGATATCCGAGAACAATATAGCATGTGTCTTGATGGTGCAGTGGTAAGTGCTGTAGGTTTACGTTCTGGAAGCACAGGTTTGCAATATCATCCCACTGCAGACGCAAATGGGCGTTCTCGTGTGGTGGGATTTCCCGTTTACGCAGACTGGAATGCCCCCTTCTTATTCTTCGTCGCCTTTCTCGCTGAACTGTATTAAAATGTCAAAGTGTACTACTCCGAAACCATGTAAATAGTGTTGTAAATAAACTTCCAAAGCTTTTCAAATCTTATTTGGAAAATAACTTCACATGGTGTGTCTTTTTACAATTTATTCGTTACCAGCATTCGTAGTGTTGATCAGCAGTGAAATAGTCCGCTATAAGACGTTGACGTCGCTTAGCAACCGAAGACGCTGGGGTTGACAAGTTACCGGACTACTACCCATGCAAGTGAACGGAGCGTTCCACTGCATTGAGAAGACCCGTGTAATAAAGGCCTATAAAATGTCTGTTTATGGCATAGATTTCTCCTCAAATTA
The DNA here is from genome assembly GCF_902167405.1 of Gadus morhua. Classification (NCBI taxonomy): domain Eukaryota; kingdom Metazoa; phylum Chordata; class Actinopteri; order Gadiformes; family Gadidae; genus Gadus; species Gadus morhua. The sequence continues at coordinate 2,383,517 of NC_044051.1, read as the reverse complement.
GGCCAATAAAGCAATGATAACAAAAACAAAAAAAACACAAACGCTCGATCAAAGGCCCGACCCGACAATCAAAACCCTGATTGTTTAACATGAATTGGCTAAACAAATGACCACTGTACCATATTTAAACACAATTCAAATTGTGCAGAGAATTATTTCCATTGGTCATTCTCAGTGGCGGCTGGCGATCAAACATGTTGGTGGGGCACAGTAATAGACAGGGGGTCTGAGGGGGGGGCCAAGAGACAAATGCGTTTGATTATTTTTGTTAAAGGGAAATGGATGTGTGTTGGAGAATATACTTTTGTATATATATATATATATATATATATATATATATATATACTAACCCTAACCCTAACCCCCCCCCCCCCCCATAATTTTTTTGGAATTTAATAGATTTGATTTCCTGTATTCTGGTGCATTTTGGGGATGGCCACTACCTATTTACCTGCTTTTCATTCAGATTCATAGCCTACATCCTGACTTGCAAGGCCTGGACAAGCGGCCAAGTGGCCATTCCACCAGCCATTGCTATTTGACCCATTGTTGTTATTCTGATATTGAGACAAATCATGATATCTGTCCTATAGCGTCCATCTTTTGTGAGTCTCAATGTCTACTTCAAATGCAGTTAGAAATATGGGACAGTTGCTTCATTTTGTTTATATGCTACAGGCCGAAAGACTAAATTAATATGTGACTTACTTGCTCCTTTTAATTATAACATTGCTTGGGGATTCCAATTCCTCCACTGAAAAGGGTGGTAAGTGCTTACAACTCTCTGCTAATTAGCGATCTATTACACTGTTGTTTTTTATTGGTCGTCATGAAAAAAAACATAAGGGGTAACACTGTTGTTTTTTATTGGTCGTCAATGACGACTCGTCATGAAAAAAACAAGGGGTAACACTGTCGTTTTAATCAAATGAAACATAAGGGGTAACACTGTCGTTTTTTATCGGTCGTCATGAAAAAAACATAAGGGGTAACACTGTCGATTTTATCAAATGAAACATTAGGGGTAACACTGTTGTTTTTTATCAGTCGTCATGAAAAAAACATAAGGGGTAACACTGTTGTTTTTTATTGGTCTTCATGAAAAAAAACATAAGGGGTAACACTGTCGTTTTTATCAAATGAAACGTAAAGGGTAAACTGTCATTTTTTATCTGTTGTCATGACACTGTCGAAATGTATCGAATAAAACATAGGGGGTAACACATGAAAAACGTTTTTATTACATGAAACATGAGGGGTGAAACTGTCGTTTTTCTTTGGTCGTCGTGAAAAAAAAGATAAGGGGTAACACTGTTGTTTTTTATTGGTCGTCATGAAAAAAAACATAAGGGGTAACACTGTCGTTTATTATTGCTCGTCATGAAAAAAAACATATTTGAAAAAACAAACAAATTGTCCTTGTCAAATAAAATGTAAGGGGTAACACTGTTGTTTTTCATCAGCCATCATGGGAAAAAATCATAAGTGGTAACACTGTCGTTTTTATCAAAAGAAACGTAAAGGGTAACACTGTCGATTTTTATCTGTCTTCATGAAGAACCCATAAGGGGTTACACTGTCGAAATGTATCGAATAAAACAACGGGGGTAACACTGTTGTTTCTTATCAAATAAAACATTTGGGTTGACACTGTTGTTTTTTATTGGTCGTCAAGAAAAAGAACGTAAGGGGTAACTGTCGTTTTTTATCGGCCGTCATGAAATAAACATAAGGGGGAACACTGTTGTTTTTTATTGGTCGTCATGAAAAAAAACACAAGGGGTAACACTGTTGTTTTTTATTGGTCGTCATGAAAAAAAACATAAGGGGTAACACTGTTGTTTTTGTCAAAAAAACATAAGGGGTAACACTGTTGTTTTTGTCAAATAAAATATAAGGGGTAACAGTGTCGTATTTTATTGGTCGTCATGAAAAAAAACAAATGGGAAATAATAGAAATACACACATACATTTTAATGTCATTTATATCCTCTTTATTGATGATTGATTATTGTGTGTTGTAATCGCCTCGGTGGTGCAGTGGAGTGCACTCTGCCTAACCCCCTGGAGACCGGGGTTCAAGTCCGGATGAGGTCCTCTGTTGGAAGTCTCTTATTTCTATTTCATGCGAATTATAAAGTCAAGTACAACCATTGTTATGACTTTATTCGGTGTCTTCATGGTGTATTGATAAGTCCGGCGGTTAACACTCTAAACAGCGCAGGATCGGATCCCCGCAAAAACGTCGACAGGGGTACCACTTCTGTATTTTATTGGTCAACATGGAAAAAACATGAGGGGTAACTCTGACGTTTTTTATCGGCCGTCATGAAATGAACATAAGGGGTAACACTGTCGTTTTTATCAAATAAAACATAGGGGGTAGCACTGTCTTTTTTTATCAAATGAAACATGTGGGGTGACACTGTTGATATTTATCAAATAAAACATAGGGGGTAACACTGTCGTTTTTATCAAATGAAACATCAGGGGTGACTGTCGTTTTTCTGTGGTCGTCATGAAAAAAACCATAAGGGGTAACACTGTTGTTTTTTATTGTTCGTCATGAAAAAAAAACATAAGGGGTTACACTGTTGTCTTTGTCAAATAAAATAAAAAAAAATATATAAGGGGTGACACTGTTGTTTTTATTGGGCGTCATGAAAAAAAACATAAGGGGTAACACTGTTGTTTTTGTCAAAAAAACATAAGGGGTAACACTGTTGTTTTTGTCAAATAAAATATAAGGGGTAACAGTGTCGTATTTTATTGGTCGTCATGAAAAAAAACAAAAGGGAAATAATAGAAATCCACACATACATTTTAATGTCATTTATATCCTCTTTATTGATGATTGATTATTGTGTGTTGTAATCGCCTCAGTGGTGCAGTGGAGTGCACTCTGCCTAACCCCCTGGAGACCGGGGTTCAAGTCCGGTTGATGTCCTCTGTTGGAAGTCTCTTATTTCTATTTCATGCGAATTATAAAGTCAAGTACAACCATTGTTATGACTTTATTCGGTGTCTTCATGGTGTATTGATAAGTCCGGCGGTTAACACTCTAAACAGCGAAGGAAGCGAACGAAGGGGGCAGTGGTTATGGTAAAAACGAAATCGCTTACCATAACCACTGGCCCCATTGTTCCAAGTTTATAGCGTTTTGATAGAATCGGCTAAAAACAGCCAACTGAAGAAAGCGTCAATCTGTGGTTTTTGTGCTCCAAAACGAACGTTTCAACTCGTTATCATACAAAACATATCCATTTTACACCGGAATTACCCTTTAAGAAGATTTATAGAATCTGCAGTACAGAGCATTAACTGTAGGAGAAAGATAATAAATAACAAATATTAATAGTCCAGTTGATGCAAGCTTGTGTGACAAATAACGAAAAAACTGTTGATGCACTTCCAAGGTTTTTCAAAAAAAACATGGTATATAGGATAGAATGCAATGACAAGGGAGTTTTCAATTATATCATCTTTAACACAACAGCGTCCTCTGGTGGTCGAATCTAGACACTACTCCACACCAGATACAACTAAAATTAAAAAGAACATAAATAACTGCTTGCTTCTTCAAAGCAAATTAAGAATCACAAAACAATCAGGTAAACAGCACCAGGACAGAGATAATCTGAGGATGCTTCCGCCACCCTACTTGCAATCAAGCAATGTTCACGTTGGATCGCTGGTCAACATGGGAGACCAATCGCACACATGCACGCACGCACACACACACGCACACACACACACACAATCAAAGCCATGCTTTGAAAAAAACAAAAATCCTTCAACCACATGTCAAATCCCAAAAAACTAAAACGATAAACCCTCCTAAAATATCACAGATTAGTGATCGTTAAACAAGCCCAAATAATCTCCTTGTCGCACAATCGTTTGCACTCGTCCAGTGAACCGTCCTCCGTCACGCTGTACCTCCGTCCCCGACGACGTACCTCCGTCCCCGACGGCGTTCCTCCGTCCGACGCGGCGTTCCCTCAGAAGCTCTCGCGGTTGATGCGGTCGCGCTCCATCTGACACTTGGCCTTCCTCTTGAGGAGGAGGATGTGCTCGGCGAACTCCCGGACGGCGCCCTGCCCCCCGCGGGCGCGGCAGGCGTACCGGGCGGCGTTGACCGCCACGGCGGGCGCGTCCCCGGGCGCCGCGCTGAGCCCGGCCAGCTTCAGACACTCCACGTCCGGCTCGTCGAAGCCTGGGGAGACGGGGGGAGATGGGGAGAGAGAGACGGACGGGGAGAGAGAGAGAGACGGGGTGAGAGAGAGAACACCAAACACCTTACTGTATGTTGCCGCCCTGGCACTAAAAATAGTACTTAGCAGTGTGTCTAATATCTTATCCTAGCTATCTTGGTTGTATACTGGGAGTGGGTTAACCTAGCGATTGTGAGTGCTTGGCACTTTGTTCTATGAATATCGTTACTGTACCGACAGAGATGTTGTTTCTCCTTCTTCTGACAAATGTCCTTATTGTTAGACTCTTTGGAAAAAAGCATCATGTGAATGGAAGTCATATTCAAAAGTGCTTTTTGGAAGAAGACCAATGGCTATTCCTTTATCTTAAAGAGACACGGTTTATGTGCTTAGTTTTGACGCTGAATTAACAGTTGTAAATACATTTTAAAAAAAAAGGTACAAAGATGACATGTCCTAAAACAAGGAGTAGCCTAAGATTAGTTTTGTACCCATGAACGCCACCTCCTTCCAGTCCAGCTTCTTCTCCTCTCGCCACTTCTCCACATCCAACAGGGTCTCCCCTCCCACATGCTTGACCTCGCAACCGGTCCTCGTCGACAGCTTGTCAGAAAGCACTTCAGACATGTCGTCTTCATTCGACACCAGCAGCACCACCTAGAGGCGAAAGGAGGTATAGCAGCAGATTTGACATGGTGAGTGACATTTACAGAAAAAGAAAATCTACATAGTTGAGCATATGTCAAATCGAAAATAAACATCTCATCTGTTGATGAGCTGTAGCACATAATAGACATTCATTTATTCTTAATTTAGCTTTGTAAGCATAAAATACTTTGGCAGCTGCAGACCATACGAGTGGATACCAGAGCCTTGGATCACAAACCCTGAGAAAAGTGATTCATCGACTGACACTCATCGCTGGATTAGAAACTGTTGATTCGCTGAGTCATTGTTTATGTGGTGGTGGTGGTGGATGTGGTGGTGGTGGTGGATGTGGTGGTGGTGGTGGTGGTGGTGGTGGTGCTGGTGGTGGATGTGGTGGTGGTGGTGGTGGTGACGGTGCAGACCCACCTCCACCCCTTCCCTCTTCAGGATGCGGATGCCCATGATGTCGCGGGTGTTCATGTGCACCATCTCGTCCCCGGAGGCCGACAGCGCCGTCTGTCCGTCCGTCAGACAGCCCGAGACGTGGCAGAACATCAGCTGCACCACCTCCGGCTTGTCCTTGCCGAAGTAACCGAACCTGGGGGGGGAGGGGGGGGAGAAACTGATTGTTTGTCGTTTTCAAAATGGTGGCTGTGAAAGAATGTATGGAATGTAAAAAAAAAAATTATAAAAAAATTAAAAGGTAATTCAATCATTTGGATAATTATTATAAATTATCGGTGAATCTTTCACACTCTCGTCCCGATTCTAAGAGTTCAGTCAACACACACGGTATATTCACGTGTTAACACACTTGGTTTGGAGGAGTGTGAAATTAGGGGAGTGTGAAATTAATCCGGTGATAATAACGATAAGTGCTCACAGAATAATCACCTGACATCTAAAGAAATTGTAATTACACTTAATGATAAGTATACCATACTTCTGCTTTTAATACTGCACTTTGAATGTTGAGTAGCCTGAAAGTGTGTGTGGTGATTGCTGCTCCTAATCCAACAAAGACACGTATGTGCGCGCTGTCAAACCGGTTTACTCTGGCCCATCTGATTCAGATTCGCCATCGCTATCCAGAAATGTAAAGCGGTGTAACCAGTTTGCCGTACGCACGTTCCAACCAACCCTTAGAATAACCGAACAATCCTAGACGTACAATAGAGAACACGTACTACAAACAACTCGCAGGTGACGCATTAGTTCTGAAACACAGTTCGAGGTGGGGGCCGTTCTCACCTCAGCACCCGCTGCTCAGCGACCGGCCAGTCGATGTCGACGTCGATGTCCACGCTGTACTCCGGTAACATCTCATAGTAGCCCATCTTTCCTCCCTTGGCCAGAAACATGACACGAATAAACTACAACGGGATATCACTAATATGACATGAATAGGAACATGATATCTTTGTGCTGGGATATGGGCAGCGGAACAAGCGTTCAAGCTTGTTTTTTATGGGGTTAATAGATGTGGACGCGACAAGATAGTCTCAATGCCTAGAGTGTCTACTCCTGGCCTGAGGGGGACATTGGGGTTCAAACCCCGATGTTAAGGAGAAATCCCTGTCGCTTTAAACGGGTCTAAAATGAGACCAAATGGTAAAGCACTAACCAGTGGAAAAAGGTGGTGTATTTAAGAGTGTTGTAAAGAGAGGGCAGAAAATAGCTAAGAGAGACAAGGCTATCAGGTAAGAGACACCCTGATTGGTCATAAGGGAGTCGTAGGATATTGTCTCTCACTATGAGCCGATGGATGTCTGTGGCATTTTTAAACGATGATACTTCACCTGCCGAACTCGACAGGTGATCAATGGTACCACTACAGCGAGAGCGAGAGCGAGAGCGAGAGAGAGAGAGAGAGAGAGCACACGAGAGAGAGAGAGAGAGAGCACACGAGAGAGAGAGAGAGAGAGAGAGCACACGAGAGAGAGAGAGAGAGAGAGCACACGAGAGAGAGAGAGAGAGCACACGAGAGAGAGAGAGAGAGAGAGAGAGAGAGAGAGAGAGAGAGCACACGAGAGAGAGAGAGAGAGAGAGAGAGAGAGAGAGAGAGAGAGAGAGAGAGAGAGAGAGACAGAGAGAGAGAGGGAGAGAGAGAGAGAGGGGGAGAGAGAGAGAGAGAGAGAGAGAGAGAGAGACAGAGACAGAGACAGAGACAGAGACAGAGACAGAGAGAGAGAGAGAGAGAGAGAGAGAGAGAGAGAGAGAGAGAGAGAGCGAGAGAGAGGGAGCGAGAGCGAGAGAGAGAGAGAGAGAGAGAGAGAGAGAGAGACACTACCTGCAGCACCCCGTGGTTCAGGATCAGGTCCCTGGAGGCGAAGTAGAAGGATCCGTTCTCACACAGCTCCCCGTCCCAGTCCTGCCGCCGCGGCCGCTTGTTGGGGTTCATGTTCAGAGGGGCGGTCACGCCGTCGGCTGCGGAGGTCGGCACAGGGTCAAAGGTCAAAGGTCAACCCCTTAAGCAACGCCCTGCGTCGCGCTCACAACTTGTTCTGCGTGCCCCTCGGGGTCATATAATAATGTGTGTTTATGTGACGGGCAGGGGGGGGAACAACGTAAGCAGGTTTTATCCGGTAAGTTTGTAAATGGTAAATTAATTGCATTTTTATAGCGCTTTTCTAACCAGTGGCCACTCAAAGAGATTTACAATATTGCTAAACATTCACCCGTTCACGCACACATTCAAGCACTGACGGCGGTGTCAGCGACGCAGGGCGACAGCCGGCTCGTCGGGAGCAGTCAGGGTGAGGTGTCTCGCTCAGGGACACCTGGACACTCAGCTAGGAGGAGCCGGGGATCGAACTAGCAACCTTCCGGTTACCAGTCTACCCGCTCTACCTCCTGAGCCACACGCCGCCCAAACGTGCGCGACTCACACACTTTTGTTGACGTCGGCGTCAGGGACGGTACTCACTGTCCTTCTTGGCCTCCCGCCAGCGGAACTGGTGCCGCCGCACCACGGAGAAGACCGAGTCGTACCCCTCCAGCGTGATCTTCTCCAGCGCCTCCTTCACGTGGAACGGGTGCAGGCAGGGCGACGTGGCCTGGATGTTGCAGACCACGTCCACCTCTGAGGAGCACCACAAACAGGACAGCGGTTGGAGCGGTCGTGGCGGTTGTATCGTAGCGGTCGTAGAGGTCGTAGCGGTCGTAGAGGTCGTAGCGGTTGTATCGTAGCGGTTGCATCGTAGCGGTCGTAGCGGTTGTATCGTAGCGGTTGTATCGTAGCAGTCGTAGCGGTTGTATCGTAGCAGTTGCATCGTAGCGGTTGTATCGTAGCGGTCATAGCGGTTGTATCGCAGCGGTTGTATCGTAGCGGTTGCATCGTAGCGGTCGTATCGTAGCGGTCATAGCAGTTGTATCGTAGCGGTTGTATCGTAGTGGTCGTAGAGGTCGTAGCGGTCGTAGCGGTTGTATCGTAGCGGTCGTAGAGGTCGTAGCGGTTGCATCGTAGCGGTCGTAGCGGTTGTATCGTAACGGTCGTAGAGGTCCGGCACAGTCCGCGCGTTAATCCAGATTTCGCACCTTAACGTCACCTCTGGAACCCTACAGATATTGGGGGGTTCATTTTCATGTAAATGCGATTAAAGGGGACCTATTATGCTTTTTCGACTTTTACGACCTATAAACGTTGTTATAATGATTGATAGTCATGTTTAACCATACACAAAAAACGATGTAGATTTTCGGGAAACTCTTCCTCTCATCTGGGCGCTTTCAGCCTTCTCTGTCAACGCTCGGTTTCGTCCTTCTCCGCCCCCTCGCCCCCCTCCTGCCAACCCAACTCCGTTGTGATTGGTTACCTTCCTTGAAGCGTGCGCGCGGGCAGATTTGACCAGGCATATGGGGGCGCGGCAGGAGTGCCTCTACGTAGATGATTTCCTGGAAATGTGAACAAGTGAATCGCAAACGTTGTCCCGAGTGTTTAGCGCTCTGCACAGCCACCCCAGACTGTCAGCAGGGAATACGTCAAAATGCATGTGCGTCATTATTTGACACTTTAGCATGGTTAAACATGACTATCGATCATTATAACAACGTTTAAAGGTCATAAAAGTCGAAAAAGCATAATAGGTCCCCTTTAAACAGCATTGCGATTCCAGGGGCAGGATTTGGGTAGATGTGTTGATAAAGAATAAGTTGTCTTTTTTGCACTTGTAAATAGTTAACCGCGATTGTACGCATAGGAGCCTCAGAATGTAAGTTGTTGTGTTTGAATGAATGTTTTTCCATGTTTGTTAATTTCCTTTATAATTAATTAAAGAGAAACTATTTGTCATTACAGGGAGACATTGTTGTGTTTGAAACAGCCCACAGCGTTTCAAAGTTTTAAGGATTGAGGTATATTTACATCGGACTGTACAGCACTCTCTTGAGGACTCTCCCAATGTAAACTCCCATGATGCACCCTGCTGCAGACGCCCTTTACCTGGGTGCAGCCGGGCGAACTCCTGGATGGCCTCCAGAGAGCTGGACGAGTCTCTTGAGACCTCCGGGCTCCTGGGGTGAACCTTGGCCCCGAAGGCCAGGGATACCTTCACGATGTCCTCGTGGTCGGTGGAGACCCAGATACTGGAGGGGGGGAACCAGAGCGCGGGGAAGGCACAGCGTCAGGCACAGGGTGTGGCCCCATATTGGGAACAGTGAGACGATTAATTCAACCAGGAAATATTCACTTTGAAGATATACCACACTTTGAACTGACGCTTACACCAAATCTAAAGCTTAAGTAAGCTGGTGGTATATTGTTTGACCTATTGTAAGTCGCTTTGGATCGCTTTGGATAAAAGCATATATATATATATATATATATATATATATATATATATATATATATATATATATATATATATACACACATACATACATACATACATACATACATACATACATACATACATACATACACATATATTTTTTTAAATTATTATTAAAAAACATTTCATTTAGTTTACTTCGATTTCCTTTAGATACTTCTTAACATTCTCACGCATGTTTTACTCATTAAGAGTTCAACCTTTAATGATTTTAACTTTTAATCATCCTCGATGGCTTGAAGGGTACCCTAGTGGGTCTCAATCATTTTAATTTAATTGTTTCTCCATGTTCCTCCTCCGTTTCGCGACAATAGACGATCCTTTAGCCAAGCTTTTTACAATCATAAGTCTGCCTGTGAAACAAGAAAACGTTAGGCCAGACAAGTGTTAACTATTAAAGTCAGCTGATGCTCAATGAACATATTGTTTCATGTAGATGGGGCCATGGCACAGGGATAAGGGAAGTTTTTCCACTTTATCACCAGAAGTTGCCAAGAAACTATCCTAATCCAGTCCCTAAATCCAGCAGCACAGGTCGTCCCGTATCGATCTACACTTTCCCCCCATATCACCACTACACAACTCCACCCGATCCACAGCGGACAGTACACCGAGTCCCATGATCCACAGCCGAGTCCCATGATCTCACCTGTCGAACATGTTTGCGTCCGCCGCAGCCCTCAGCACCCACCCGAGGAGGGGCACTCCGGCCAGCATCTTGATGTTCTTCAGCGGGATGCCTTTGCTGCCTCCTCTAGCGAGGATCAGGGCAGCGACGTGCCTCTTCTCCCCGTTCTTCCCGACCTCCATGTCCGCTTCCAGAGGCACGTCTCCCGGAGAGCGACGAGTTAGTTTTCTTGCAGACATGTAATGTTTACTACGAAGTACTAGTACTGCTACAGGACACGACAGATAAAAGATAAAACACTAATAAATACCGCTGATCAAATAGGAGAAGCAAAGTGGAGCAACTGTGCTAGATTCATTTAGTTTGAGTAAATGACCAAAGTGGTGCACCTTTGATCACCGCTGGCATCAGGATGCGGAGGTTCCGTGTTAGTGTATTGTGCCACGCATGCCATTGGCTGCAAGGCGGGACCAGCCAGACAAGGTTAATCGATCGCCGAGATCATTTTGATTGGAGAAAGAAATGGAGCAATGCAATGAATACAATTATATAGTCGTTGCAATGCCATGTGTGGGACTGACCCCAATTGTGAAAATAAAAAGCCAGTAAATAGTGACACCAAATAGGGCAATGCAATTTTAATAAAAAAAATGCAACAAAAGTAATAAATATACAAATTTGGGCAACTGGTACATTTTTTGTGTTATGTTGTGTGTTATGTAAAAAAAAAAAAAGTTAAATAATATTTACTGCAAATCTTCTAGATATGGATTTCACTAACTATTTTATCAAATGTCCCGTATTTGATCTGGAGATTTAGTTCCAACATTCGACGGGAGAGGGAGCCAACTTCACTGTCGACTTGGATGTTGAGTCAATGTAAATTATCAAGTTCATATGACGCAGTGATGTTGATAGGTTTTCAATGTAGTGAGTCCCCGGGACCCACAGGTGGCGAGTTGGGTGGGTCCCTGAGAAATTCAATGGGTCCCGACTCCCCAGTTTAAAAAATGTGTTTATTTTTTATTATTATTCTATTTCTTAAATTAAATTAATAGTGTTAAACTCCTTGATGGTGGTATGATATGGTTAGAGCTGGAGTACTCAACCGTTCATGTTTAACACTAGAAACGCCGGGCCTTTTTTACTTACTCCTAGCGCCGCAGGAGGGGTCAAATGACCCCTAAGTCATTTTAATGAGAGGCTGTGCATTTGCACATAATGATCACTAGGTGGCGCCAATGAGCTATTACCGCGCGAGCGCCACATTTGTGTGTGTGTGTGTGTGTGTGTGTGTGTGTGTGTGTGTGTGTGTGTGTGTGTGTGTGTGTGTGTGTGTGTGTGTGTGTGTGTGTGTGTGTGTGTGTGTGTGTGTGTGTGTGTGTGTGTGTGTGTGTGTGTGTGTGTGTGTGTGTGTCACAAGCCTAGTCCTCACGATTTTGTCATAAATGTACATATATTCAATCAGAAGGATTGCAAAAAAATCCTGTTTGATTTGCTCATTCGACACGAATGAGCACAGCATCGAGCAGTGGAAACGTGGGTTTATTTACTCTGAAGTTCGTATTTTTAATTGTTGAAATGAAATCAGCGGTGACGAGATAGTTGTTTTGGTAGCGGCTAAATTAGCATGTCGCGATACCTTGTACAGGGGATCACGTCTGCGCCGAGTAGATGCGCAGAGGGTCGAAACAGCGCTTGTCCGATCTGCTCACAAGAAGGTTTCTTTGGCCAGTTACTGTGATTAAACACGAGTTGTTTAATGTTCACAATGTATCGTTTTTCATGGGGAAAATTAGATGCGTCCTGGGACGCATGGATAGTGAGTTTAGTGCGTCCTTTCAGATTTTAATGCGTCAGGGACGCAGGACGCGTACCTAGCAACATCACTGATGACGTCACGTTATTTTTAGTCCACACGCAACTATTTCCATTTTTACCACTAGCGTTGGATGAATTAATTTACTTATTTTCTCTCCCGCCCTTCATGTTACTCATATTAACCCTAACCCTATTTCAGATGAGGTGTGTCTGGAAGTATACGTTTTTTGCCAAAACAGCTATGTGTCTGAATGGCTTGAGTACAGGATGAGGCTAATACCTAAACTTAAACATTTCTAGCCCTATACCTAAACTTAACCATCTCCTAAAACCTAAACGTAACCATCTCTAATATCAAAACTTAACCGTCTGTAATACCTCAACTTCACCATCTCCTAACACCTCAACTTCACCATCTCTAACACCTCAACTTCACCATCTCTAACACCTCAACTTCACCATCTCTAACACCTCAACTTCACCATCTCTATCACCTCAACTTCACCATCTCCAACCCCTGAACTTCACCATCTCTAACACCTGAACTTCACCATCTCCTAAAACCTGAACTTTACCATCTCTACCATCTGAACTTCACCATCTGCAAAACCTTCACTTTACCATCTCTAACCTGATACCTGAACTTCCCCATCCTCTCTGACCCATGAGGACGGGCTGTGATTGGCCCGTTCGGACACGACACTGGGAACAGTACTTTGTTGCTGACGGTAGCCTTGGAAGAAATTCATCGTCTGCTTCTGATGCAAATGACCTGCAGGCTTAAGGGCTGAGAGGAAGCACAACGGAAGATGTCCTTTTAATTGGGACAAGTTGCGTGGGTTGGTCCGCTGAAACATTTGACTAATCGTGATTAAAGCAGTGCCGTCTTTTCTGTAACATCAGCGGCTAAGCTACAGTAAGACTGGCTCAGCAGTAGACGCAAACTGTTGGTGTGCAGACACAGCAGAATTAACAACACTGAAGTCAACAACACTGAAGGTGAACTTTAAATAGAGTAGCATTACGATGATTTATTCTGTAACCGAGATTCAAATGTGAGACAAAGAATGTGGTAGCCTAATGCCACCGCAGGGTTTCTGACTGCTGAGTAATTGAACGTCACGGAAAGTAAAGTGAGGCAGAGAAAGAAAAAAAGAAAAGAAAAATATTATAAAAATAGCGCATCCGAGCCATGACGCGTACGTTCGTAAAGACGTATCTCCATCCACGTGAAGGTTAGTGTGATACTGGGACGCTGCTTTTATAACCGCCGAAAATACCTCCATTCACACTCCTGTTGAGCAGCACGCTGGAGAAACCAATAACCAGGCAAAGACAAAGCATTTCAAAGAGATGAAATCGGAAACGTTTCAAGACAATTACCTTATTTTTTTTTATGTTTTTTTGTTATCTTTTATTGATGCTGCAACTTATTTTTTTACCTATTTCTACTTTTTATGACTTACTTTGTTATCGTGATCTTGTATTGTTGCCGCTATGTGAATTGTTACAGAACCAATCATAATAATTCTACTCTTGTTTACTTGTACGCTAAGATGTAATAAAATAAACTCTGAATCGGAATGTAATTAGTCATTGGAGTGGCGCATGTGCGGTTGCAGCCGGAGCCTCACCTGGCCCGGGCCAGACTGATTGGATTCCGGGGCCGGGTGGTACACCTGTGGTAGATTAGATAATAAGGCCTCACAGGTTGAACCAGCCTTCACATCGCTCACTCAGTAACGCTCTGACGCGTGTTTCTGATCCCCACCTGCTCTGAGTGGAGCCAGCCTTACAGAGCAAGTGTAGCCATGGTTACAACAACAACAACAACAACTCCCTGTTAACTGGTATCCGAGGAGGAGCCCGGTGAAGCCGCTGGATTAGAGCCCTGCCACACAGGGCTCTAATTGTAGCCCTGTGTGGCAGGGCTACAATTAGAGTCCACTCTATTGGCACAATGCTGTGCAATACAGTGCGCTTCAATCCTCATAGTAGACCTGCATGATAAGTCCTAAAATATGTGCCCAAATACAGGCAACGTGCAAACATTTTGATAAATTACCTTATGGTGCATGACTAAACGGCGAACTATGGTGCATCCTAATATTTATTATAACTAAGCTTGTTTTTGGAATAGGCTTAGTTTTATTGAGGATGCGCCATGTGTCATCGATTCTCGAAATCTAAATCACCCATCATGGGTGAATATTCAGACGATAACGCATGGAGACTTCCCAGCCGTAGTCCCCTGTTTTAAAGTCTCCCCCCGCTCCACACACACACACACTCACTCAAACACACACACACACACACACACACACACACACACACACACACACACACACACACACACACACACACACACACACACACACACACACACACACACACACACACACACACACACACACACGTAAACAAGGGGATTATGGATCAGGAAGGTTGGCGAGGGGCCCAGAGTAGCAAGTTGGAAGAAAGAGTGAAAGAGGGATGGAGGGAGAGAGAGAGGGGGGGGGGGGGGGGGGAGAGAGAGAGAGAGAGAGAGAGAGAGAGAGAGAGAGAGAGAGAGAGAGAGAGAGAGAGAGAGAGAGAGAGAGAGAGGGGGGGGGAGAGAGAGAGAGAGGGGGGGGGGGGAGAGAGAGAGAGAGAGAGAGAGAGAGAGAGAGAGAGAGAGAGAGAGAGAGAGAGAGAGAGGGGAGTGGATGGAGATAGAGAGAGAGAGAGAGAGAGAGAGAGAGAGAGAGACAGAGAGAGGGGGGGGAGAGAGAGAGGGGGGGGGAGAGAGAGAGAGAGAGAGAGAGAGAGAGAGAGAGAGAGAGAGAGAGAGAGAGAGAGAGAGAGAGAGAGGGGGGGATGGAGAGAGAGAGAGAGAGAGAGCAAGAGCGAGAGAGAGGGAGAGAGGGGGAGGAGGATGGTGATAGAGAGAGTAAGAGAGAAAGAAGAATCAATTGTGATTCCTGAGCAGGTTGAATGCATTTTGTTACATATTTCATAACAAGTTTAAATTGTACCTGCCAAATGCTGGGACATTACATTTGTATCTGCATCAATGCTTGAACAAGCATGTCATTAAAGTATGGAATATTTATGAGCATAGAAAACTGTGCTATGCACAAGTTGAAGTGGGACTTTATTAGTGGAGACAAATCAATATTGTCCAATCACATCCTGATCCCCTCATTCCCTCAGAGTCCTAAGTCCAATCTGTAAGATGTTGATTCTCATCACCATAACAGAGATTCAGCGGGTCCCTACAGCCAAAACTACCACATGCTGTGCATTAGAGCACATGAATTAGAAATGATAGGAAGTACAACAGCTATACCCCTTTAGAAATACAGCATTTCACCCACCACAGTTGTATGTGGACCGTCCAATGTGGGCCCATTACCAAACCTCGGCTGGTATATTCTGTCTAGATGAACCGTGGCAACCCCACATATGTATGGCTTGCCCCCTTTATCGCAGATCTGTCTTCTTTCTCTCTGTCTCTGTCTCTGTCTGTCTCTCTCTCTCTCTTTTTCTCATGCTGGAACCTACTATCTTTTCCTTCCCCTCCAGTCTCCTGAGTTTCTCTCCACCCCCCCCCCCCCCCTCTCCTCTCCTCTCTCTCTCCTCATCTCCGACTACACTGCGAGAGATCAGTTCTCCGGTGTGAGCAGACCCTTCGTGGAAAAGGGATTGAGAGAAGGAGAAGAGAGATTTGAGGAGAGGAATATCGGCTACTTTTCCTCCCGCCATGTGAAGTGGAGAGGTGAGTGGATCGTTTTCTATTCATGACCTACATGAAAACATTGTGGACATGATGTCTATCATTATTTTTTTAAGTAGGTAAGACTTGGGAGTTTTAAAAAGAGAGAGAGAGAGAGAGAGAGAGAGAGAGAGAGAGAGAGAGAGAGAGAGAGAGAGAGAGAGAGAGAGAGAGAGAGAGAGAGAGAACAGAAAAGAGCGAAAGAGAACGATCTTTCCCTCAGACCCCACGTTTCTCCGCCAGTGACAAGTGCAGCAACTACGCACATGTGCTTGACAGGAAAGATAGATTCAAGGAACCAATCAGTGGAAAGATGCCCTGATTAGTCAAAAATGACATGGGTGCGGTCTTTAAAAAGCCTAAAGTGGCTCTCAAAGAGGCAGGTGTAGTCAACTCCTAAGAGATATTATCCTATAGCATTTCAGTCACTAACAGCTAACAAATGACCCTCAAAGTTCAGCTGATGAATCTTACATACATCTCCTTTAAATACCTGGAAATCGATTGCACTTTAGGACAGAGAAAAGTGTTTAAACAAACATGGTTACAGAATCGGTTGCAGTAGGTTAAG
The DNA here is from genome assembly GCF_902167405.1 of Gadus morhua. Classification (NCBI taxonomy): domain Eukaryota; kingdom Metazoa; phylum Chordata; class Actinopteri; order Gadiformes; family Gadidae; genus Gadus; species Gadus morhua. Next base: position 2,367,052 of record NC_044051.1, on the reverse strand, counting down.
ATGTGTGTGAGGGGGGCATCATGAACACATTGACATCTAGGGAAAGCCAGGGTTACGGGGAATTCCGTTGGAGACTTTTGAAATCACAATAGCTGGGCAAAAGCCAGATGATGTAACGTTTATGTTATTGTAAACAAAACCACATTGCCTGAAATATTAGTGCTGCTTTGAGCACCAAAATAGAACATTTCTTGTTTGTCTAATTAACGAGACACACCATGTTTGCACTTAAACCATTTGAATTGATATGAAACGTATTCACCTTATTGCTATTGTACTACGCTGTCTTCCTGTGCCACACTGATGTACACAGTGAGCTCTGAGTATACATGCTAAGATACACATTCACATAATAGATGGTTAATTTAAACAAAGAAAGACGACAGGTGGGTGGCATTGACAGTATCCACCTTGGTACATGTTCTTGTGACTTTGTTTTCTTCAAACCTACCAACCCATAAATCGAGGGTACATCCCATAATGTTTGGGGGCCAGCAGTGTGAAAGTAACCCCCGAGCTACAGCGAGACAGGGGCCTGTCGGACCCTCTCCAGGGGGTCTGAGTGGGCTTCATTATCTTTCTGATATTCTTCCCATTTTCTTGACCCCTTAAACCGGGAAAAAAAGAGAGAAAGCCAGAGTGACCTTCGTTGTTAGGCTTATGAATAATTCCACACGATTTCGTTTGTAATAAATGGCTTTAATGAGGTGTCATCCTCAAGGAGGAAGTTGTTCCTAAGATAGGGATATTTAAGGAACGGGTGTAATGTAAGAAGACCTCCAAGTCTGCTCAGAGCTTCAACTAGGAGAGATTTTAGATCACCTTTCTCCCATGGCACGGATGTCCTACCAGACAGCAACATAATCATTCGATAAGTATTGATTTTTTATAGACGTAGGAATCTGCATCATCATAACTTTTTAATAGCGAGGATGTTTCAACTTGGCTTCTTGTTGACAAAGCATAACAAAGTGAAGCGTGAACACAAATCTTAAGGCGCTGATTTAATGGAAGTGTGGCACTTTTTGAAAATATATATGCTGAGGATCGTTTTGTTATTTGTGCTTGACTTCATTTTTGTGCTTGTTGAAAACTAACATATCTTTATTGACATTCAGCATTGAAAGACAGAACCGTGCCAACAGAATGTTATTATGTAGAGATGAGTGATCATCTCTTAAAGCACTTGTAATTCAAAGAAACGTTTTATAACCTTAATAAATGTAGATATTTACGAGCACAATAACAGATCCAAGGTCCACCATCTGAGCTGTCCTCTGAAATGCATCTTTTTTTTTTTTTTTTTTGCAGGTGACGAGACAGAAGAGAAGACACATTGGAACAAGCTCAGACATGCCGGGGCACATGAAATAGAGCGGGCTCTCCCATTGGCCGAGACCCTTTGGAATACGTACACCACCAACAATAACTGGAATGAATATCTTATTCACTTCATTCTTTGCAGCTGTGAGCAGGTGAGGGTTTAGAATGACTGACGGATGGACGGGTCAATACGGATGCAATACACGGTGCTGTGCCTGACCTAGGGCCTATACCAACACGTCTGGCTGCTGTGACCCCCGACAGCATTCTATAAGCAGGCTGCACATTGGAACTCAGCCCTTGGAACTCAAAAAAATAACTATACAATTTCCTTTGAAGACCAGACTTTAATTACTATCGACCGCTATGATGTAACCTCAAACGGGGTGTGTCCAAAACCAGACTTGAGAAGATTGAATCATAAACCAGGAGACCAGACAACGATCGACCGGCCGCCATCGCTCACCTTTCCGATGTAGAGCCCAAGATGACGTCACACCGTCGCTGGTTCCTCCATGTCCGCGTGGCGATCTTCGTCCTGGTATCCACCGCTGGTATCATCTCCATCCTCAATTTCTGAGTATAGTTCTAAATAAACAGTCGCTTAGATTTCTACTCACACTTAGCTGACACTAAATAATAGGCCCTTATCACAAAGGCCTAAAAGTTTGGCTGAAAACCGGTGCAGCTCTTTAGGGCTCTGTAGGCATGCTAGTAAGTAACCCGTTATTAAAGCAAGGGTAGGCAATTTATTTTAAAAGCATTTTTGTCATATTTTTTCCTTCTCTTTACATCCCGACAGCAATCAATCAAATCTGTTGCTGTCGCAGGCCTGTATGAGCCCGACGTTCTAAATATAGGCTTTCTTGCTGATTTCTCAAAATTGCCTACCCTCGCTTTAACTTCAGAAATACTCATGTGGTCACCACTACTATAAAACCTCTTGGATACAGGCCTATCGCCCTAGCAGGATGGTCTATGATGACATAGATGATAAAGGTGGGGTATCTTTAACTGCTTCAAACATTGTCCAACAATATAACAGTTTAAGGGTTTCTAGGAGATCAACTTCTTGGAAGGCATATTGACTGGTCACGATGATCTTATTGGCTTACAGTGTTCAAACCATTACCCAATCATTCTCCACCCTTTCTCCCGCTCTTCCGACGAAAGCCCTCTCCAGTCAGTTACGAGTGTGCGAGACCTACACCGACCACAAGGGGCACTCTCACTTCGGCTTCCACTGCCCCCGCCTGTCAGACAACAGGACCCTTCTGTTCTGCTGTCACCATAACAACACGGCCTTCAAGTACTGCTGCAATGAGACGGAGTTCCAAGGCATCATGGACGTCAACGCCAGCTCCTCCTCCTCCAGCAAGCACACTCAGAAGTAAGCCTCGTCTTTCGGAATCTACTTTCTGAATGTCACACAGTAGGCATCGTTGGATACAGTCTGCAATTCACGAGGAGAATCCCTTTAAAATGTGCTCATGTCAAATAAACAGGGAAGCGTGACTTAACTATTTTTAAGCCTAGATCCCTAAAAGGGCCTTCCCTTTTATCGTGCTGTAAAAGTGTTTAATAATTCAAGCTCCAAATGCACCTACTGCATTAAGGAATCGATAGAGCACTGAATAATACATGGAGGTCTGACTGATGCCCGTCCCTGGCTATTTGGTGCATAGGAGAGATGGGCATAAAAACAAACCCAGTGGATGTGGTTGAACATGGTTCATGCATTATTAATAAGTATTATTAGCAAGACTTTGTTAACCCAGAACTCTGACTAAATAATATTAATTGACTCAATACGGCCGTAATTGTGACATTGTAATAAACAATATTGACTTAATTACGGTTGAAACATTGCAACTAATACCCGCTGGGAATATCCAGGAACAAATTGCCTTGTTGTTGGCCTCCTTTTTCATACTAGGACCCATATAATCAACTTGAGTCTAGGCCCTCTGGCCTAGGCTAGAGAAAGTACATTATTATTTTATGAAGTGTTGGAGCCAGAATGTGGGATTGATGTTACCTTGTAACACCAAATGGCCAAAAGACAGGGAACTCATCCAACAGCAAGTGTTTAACCCAATTTGAGTCAATATTGACATTTGACCCTACATTTTTAATACTTATTGCAATTAGGTTGACATTTGGTACAGGATCAATCCATAGTGTTTCTATATTACCCAATACATCACGATTCATCGAAGCTGCCCATCGAAAATCTTCCATCCAAGGGGGATGTTAACGCTCCTCCTTGGCCCTAAAAGTGAACACGCAAGCGGTTAAACAACGTAAGTTGTTTAAAGTTTAGTTTTCCTTTAAAGCTGACCTTGGTTTCCTCCCAGTGACTACGCGGCCGTGATCGGGGTGTGGGTCTACGGGTTCTTTGTGCTGGCGCTGATCCTGGTGGACTTCCTGTACTACGCTGCGGTACACAGTGAGCTCTGCAGGGACTACCTGGTGGCCGCGGGCCTGGGGGGGGCATGGCTGACCCAGGTGAATGTCTGGATTGTACATTAAGTCAAAGTTAAACAAAAGGTGGTACAATTAAAGTATGTTGTTGTAGCGCTTTAAAATGTAAGAAAGGCCCTGGAATAGCCCTAGCTATCATCTTAATTTTATCAAAGAAATGTATTTTTGTCATACTGTATTTTCTCTATTTAAAAGGCAGTCTGGGAATTTATGAGAGACATTACGAAAAAATACCACCCCTTCTTCCAGGCCCCCCGCGAAAACACATGACTAGCATGCTAGCTTTAGCAATAGCACAGCCAATCCAGCATTTTTTTGTCACTACTTTTGTTTTATTGATCATCGTCTGGATGTTAAGAAACTGTCAACAAATAAGAAAAAAAGAAATGCTCCAATATAAAAAAATAGCTTACAATGCCTTTAACGCTGCTGTCCCTACCAGCCCCACTATGGTTTGATTCAATTGTGCGTTGATTGAATCTCACGGTTCTCGTGCATTCGGAGCAGCAGCGATACCCATAAACAAACGCATGAGAACCACGAGACTCAATCGAAAACACAATCGAATCCAAACAAAGCGGGGTGAACGAAAAGCGTCCCCCTCCAGCTTTAAGTGCAAAATCTGCAACGTAACAACAAATTGCTGGTCGTTGATATTGAAACGTACATGATATACATATATATTTATGTATTGGTATCCAGGCACAGAGCCAGCCCCGGGGTGGGGATGGGGACCCGTCCGCGGCCCTGACACAGGCCATAGCGGAGAAGGCTCTTGCGTGTTCCGGCCGTCCGGACCCCCCCGGTCACCGGCAGCACGAGCCCCAGGAACTGAAGCCCGGCCTGGGCACGGAGGGCCAGCCCCGACCCAACACATAGCACGACACGGAGAGAGGCTCCGGAGGTAGGACGTCATTAAGTTAAGGTACATGAAGTGTGGTATGGCGTTTATATGATACTTTGTCTAAATATCGGCAGGGTAAGATTGCTGCTACCACACGCGCACTCACACAAACCAATAGTATAGCCTAAGTAGCAAATACACACACGCGCACGCACACACACACACGCACACACACGCGCACACACACACACACACACACACACACGTAAAACTTGGCTCCTAGTTCCAGACAAAAGGAGTGTTTAATAGTCCCCAATAGACCCCGTGTGTGACCCTAATAGTCCACATCCTTGCCCACCTGGTAATACATCACCTCACCGCTGACTTTACCCCAGTCTCAGTCCCAGTCTCCCACCTTTAAATAGTGGCTGAATACATTTACATGATTAGTCTCTCCCACAGCCCAGTTATGTCAGCCGCGGTGCTGATGGATCGCGTTCCGGAGGGACGGGTCTTTAGTCACACACGCGCTGCCGCTGCTCTATCCTCCGCGGCGATCAGTGCTCTGTCCCACACTATGCTAGGAATTCTTGTTTAGGACGACTGCCCTACTTATTCTACCTGGAACGCTCACAGGACGACTGTCCGTCCGTCCTAATGGGCCTGGCTTGTTGTGTCGCTGTTAAGGGTTTGTGATTCGGTTGTTAACTCGTGAGTTCACGGCGATAAGAGAAGTAGAGAGTTAATTATCAGTGTGTTTTGATTATTATGGTCATGAGAGGAACACACGAATGTGGTTCACACTGCAAAAACGTTTGTAGGGCAAAGGTGAAATGTTTGTAGGGAGACTCTCTTTACATGAAGGGAAACACTAAAACACTTACAAAAGTAAAATTCAACTACGATAATATTTGATTGGGTTTAATTAAAAACTACTCCAAGACTGGGCATGAAATGATACATAATAATGAAATAATTGTTCAGTTTCTTTGGGTTTCCAGAGCTATCTGGATAAAGGTTCACGGTTCCTGTCCTGGTCACGTGACCTGGCCATGATCTGCAAATATGTCCTGTGGACGCGGAACCAAGACTCAGATGTTGGTTGGTTAAAAGAGGTTAAAGGCATCCTGTCAAAGCCAACGGTTACCTAGCAACAAGCAGGTGAAGCCGGAGCATCAGTACGGCCTAGCAACCTAGGGCAGGTACTGTATCAGAAATGGTCCTAGTTAACGAACTCCATCCAGGGACTGAACCGTGTATATCAAGATCTTTTTTTTCCATCTATCATCCTTCATCTGTGTCAAATATGGATAAAGATTTGTCAATTATGACAGCATTATATTTGAAGTGAATGGATGAACATGAACAGATTCTGGGGTTACAGAAGAAAAGTTGACTTGATATCTAAATCCCAGAAGAGTAAATTCCAAAAGAAGAGTCACTATTCTATTGCTGTGGTCTATGTTTGACTTTAGCATTACAGCCTTCTGTCTAGGTAAGATACATTGTCACACACACTTTAACCATTAACGACTGTTAATTAACAAGCTCATTAAGAAATAGCAATAATGTGTAATGTGACTTATTGCGGAAACGTTTTTGTGGTAAACTAGATTTCTGGTTTCTCTGCTTTCCAAATGTACACGTAGGGCATCTATATTGTCTGCCTACATTGTATTAGTATTGTGTGGTGTATACAGATAGTATTATACATAAATAAGATGAGATTGATTAGATACCTGCTGTAAACACTTCTAACGTGTTGTAATGTCATCTTGACGCTAGGTTAGGTTAGCTAGAGAGTTCACTGCTATTGTTTACCCATAATATAGAAGTAGACTACATGTTGTTTGATGAGCTTTATCCGTTTAGCCGACCTGAGAATGACTAACGGATCATATTGTAGCACTGAGGTGCTTAATGCACAAGATTAAACGAGTCTGCACTTTATGAAACACTTTGTTGAGACAGCAGAGCGAAATAAATGGTAGACTATAAAATGGTGAAAGTTAAAAACGTTAACCTATGGCACAATGTGTGTTTGTAAATGTGTCACAAAATCGTAGGTATATACGCAAACGTTCAGATTGTGAAGCTATGCAAATATAGGATGTGGTCCGATGTTCAGTGTGTAAGGACAGAGGGCTTACCGTTTAATGTATTCTGTTTTATGCAGCTACTGTAGCAGTCCTGTGGGGATTCTATGCAGAACATTTGTTTTCTAGTGTCTCAAGAATATCTATCTCGAACTCTCTCGAAATAGCATCCGAGTTGTGCAGACTAGATTATGATTATTATTCATCATTCAGGCTTCAATTGATTATTATGAGGATACAATAAATGACTATTTGAGGTCGTTGGTTTCTGAGGTCATTATTTTCAAACAAGTTTTCAAATCGGTTCTTACATAATTTCAGTTATTCATGAGCTATGGGTGTAAGGATATTGGACATTTATTTTTAGTATGCAATATTGCAGATAAGCGTCTTTCACATGCAACTGTGTCTCCATTTTATACTTTTGTTTTTATGTATAAATGTTATTATAAAAGTTATTTTTTTTGTAAGAGTAAAATTCCTTTTAAATCATTTATCGTCATAGTAAGGTGAGTTGGTTCAACTGATGAAAAGACATAAGGGACTCCAGTAACCATTTTGTTTATTATAATCTTGCGTCATAACCAACACGTTATAAACAGCGATCACATATACATTTATATGGGACCCAAAGTACTGTCTCCTGCCTAAAACAGCAGCATGGACGACGATCACATCCAAAGTCAATCGAGTTTGAAAGGTTGAAATGGCTTCATTAATTCATTAGTGCAGTGGAGAGCTGGGGGAAGCTGAGTGTGTGGGGGGGGGGGGTATATTCAAGCGTTAACTAACCGTTAAGTCAAACCTTGGGGAGAGTATCGTAGCTCAAAGACCAGACGTTACTGAGAGGTCGGGGGTCGTTGATGAATCCTTCCACGGGCTTCTTTCCAGAAAACCAACATGAATATAAACAACGCACAGATAAAAGTAACGTTTCCTAACAAACGTGAAAAGGTCCCATATTATAACAGCAGGGGCGAGTGTGATTAGCCGTTACAAGCCGTCATACATCTGGGTGGACCCGCCCACTTGTGATGTCAGAAGAGGCAGATTTTCCAAACGGCTAATCTCACTCACACCTGGTGGTGCCGTACGTCACCTTCAAATCAAACCTTGGGGGGGTTTATCTTAATCCAGACGTTACTAAAAGGTCGCCAGTTGTTTCCCAGGCGCTGACGGATCCTTCCTGACGGATCCTTCCACGGGTAAACCTCCCGGGACCCCAACATGGATATAAACAACGCAACGAAAAAAGGAAAAACAAAGTTTCCGAACAAACGTCAACGTCGACTCGATCCACCCCCGCCTCGACAACCCCGCCCAACCACAGGGGTCAGAGGTCACGACCCCTCGGCCGGGTCAGAGGTCAAAAGGTCACGGGGGGTCACTGGCCGGGCCAGGACGCCCGCAGGTTGAGCAGGATGAGCACGTCGCCGGGGGCCAGGCGGTAGACCCCCAGCTCGTTGAGCGCCTGCTCCGGGGAGGGTCCACCCGCCCCCGGCCCCGCCCCCTCCGCGGCCCCGCCCGGGCGCTCCCGGTCCAGGGAGACGCGCCCCTCCAGCGCCTCCCGCAGGAGGTCCCGGAGCAGCAGGGCCGAGCCGATGCTCAGGCTCAGGACGATGCACGCCTCCTTCACGCTGGGGGGGGGGGGGGGGGGGGGGGGGTGGGTGATGAAGGAGGGTTAGAACCTGAGCAGCTCAAGGGCAGATCACGGTCCCACAGTCACGCAACGCTGGGGGGTCACGGACCCCTGACGGCCTCGAGGACTAGGGCTGAACGATTCGGGGAAATAATCTAATTGAGATTGTTTTGACCAATGTTGCGATTTAATGTGTGATTTTTATAATTTATAATGTTTCTTATGTTGGGTATTAATCACTAAAAAAGAAATAAATCATTCTTTAGTATGAGCAACACAACATCGGAAACAGTCAACATAAAAACTGCTCTTTCCATTAGGCCAGGCCGATTCATTTATATTACAAACTTCTTTATTAACTATTGAATTGCAAAATAAAAATTTAAATTTCGATTTGAATTTGATTAATCGTTCAGCCCTATTGCGGACCCTCCTTGCGTCCACCGCAAGGACCCGACGTGCGCCTCCCAAAAATGTTAACCTTGTGTCGAGGCAACACGACGAGGGCTGTGATTGGTCCGCTCTCTAAAACCCGACACAGAACCATAATTAAAAGGTTCACGACTGCGTCGAAGCGTCTGCGAGGTCTTTGCGTTGCGTGAACGTGGAACCATAAGCAGCCCTTTAGTGGGTGCGTTTACATGCTAAATAAAAAACAGTTTTAGCCTAGTTAAGGAGATAAGTTACTTTTTTTGTCTGCCAAGTTGATTGATTTTTGTTGTTTAATAAAGTTGAATAAAAAAGGTGTAACGCGGACAGAAGCATGCATCTTTATCTGATGTCATTTCTTATGGCAGGGTTGTTATGGCACCTCTCGGTTAAAGAAGACCGGTTGACCGTAGTCCTGCCGTAAAGCAAATCGAGATAATGCATCTGATTTTTTTATCGAACCACTGTAGACGTAGTCCTGTTGGTCCTCTTAGCCACAGGCTTCCCAGTTTACAAAATGTGGTTCAGACGACTAGTGACGGTACTTTTTGTGTCGCGTCGAAGGGATTTGAAAATACCCGGGACAAAATGGAACCAGAGACAGAAGCACCTTCGTTGGGCAGTTCCAAGTTGCTTTGAAAAAGGAGAAAATCCAGGTACAATCTCCCAAAAGACCATTCAACAGGGAGAGAGTTTTTTGGTAGGAGGATACGTTGAGCTTGTGCTGTATATCAGCGGATGTCTTTAGATACATTTTTCCGCTGCACATTTCCGTATCACTATAATGAAGATGATCTGATGATACAAAACTAAAATAGTAGCCCTTTAACTGTAGTGAATTCATTCTGTGCACACATTCGACATCCTTTCGCCGACATGGCTATGACCAACTCCTGTTTAACGCTTTGATTCCCACACAGAGACACTTACTGCTTAAAGAAGTTCTCAGGTCTCTTGCAGTAGTGGCCGAACAGAGGAAACAGATTCCTGGTCATGTCAAACTGGAGCTGGGCTGCCCCGCCCTCGTTGAAATGGTTATACAACACCACCTGAGAGAGAGAGAGAGAGAGAGAGAGAGAGAGAGAGAGAGAGAGAGAGAGAGAGAGAGAGAGAGAGAGAGAGAGAGAGAGAGAGAGAGAGAGAGAGAGAGAGAGAGAGAGAGAGAGAGAGATGAAAAAGCCAGGGATTCTTTATAAAAGATAAATAGATTTTTACAAAGCACCTTGTTGGCTACTGACCGAAGCTAAACATGTTTATTTTAAGTCACATTCCGTGTTTCCACTAGATAATTCCCACGCTACATCATAACCCATGGGGCTGGTAGCAGAAGGATGTGGGTTGGCTCAGATCCTCTTGCTTCAACGTTAACACATCATTTAAGTGTTTCCTTCCATCTGCACTCTGATAACATCTGATCACATCAGCTCCCGGAGATCGCCCAAACTGAGGTTTGGGCGATCTCCGAGAGCCGATGGTGTCAGATGTTGCTGGGTAACGGAGGGTAGAGTGTGGGAACGTATGGGGAAGGGAAACGTTCGTTTCCCTTCCCCATACGTTCCCACACTCTACCCTCCGTTACCCAGCATAGCTCCGGTAAAGCTCCGGTACGGCACGGTACGGCACGGACTCGAGGGGTCCGCAGGGCGGCCCGCCACTCACGTCCTGGTACAGGAAGCTGTTGAGCCGGTCGGCGAGGCCCTGCCAGGCCATCTGGAAGAGGGGTCCGCACAGGCGCTGCTGGAGGGTCAGCAGGTGGTCCCGCACGCAAAGCATCATGGGACACGCGGAGCTGGACAGGGACATGGTGGCCTGGTCGCACTGGGAGGGCAGCGACAGCCACCTGGGGGAACGCACGGGAGGGGAACACGTCGCGGCGGTGAGGCTCGAGGATGCTGGGACCGGGGGTTAGTGGTTCGACTGGTGGAGAGGACTTTCAAACCGGGGATTAACGCACGCATGGCAGCCTTGTCGGGAGTGGCTAAGAGAATAATGATTTCAAACTTTCACATCACACCAAAATAGACCTGGTCTTTATGACGCAAGGGATCGTGATTCTTCATTTAAAAGAATAGATTGTTAAGCAGACTTCACGAGTTCTGGAGGTTTGCTCCAGATCTGGGGATGCATAATAACTAAAAGCTGACACATCACGCTTGGTTGGAAGCGAACAGTGAGCAGGTCCCTGATGCCTGAAGATCTTTAGTGGGCTCATAACACACAAGCAGATCAAAGATTTAACTTGGTCTTAAATAACCCAAAATTTCGATATATATTTTTAGAAACTGTAAAAATTGATGTACTGTCTCTTTAAATCTCTTCCCAATCAATTACACTGTAGTGTTCAAGCTCCTCCTCCCTTCCAATCAAAACGAGGTAAAACCAAGTGGGCGGGGCCTAGTGTCCACCGACCTGTCCTGGCGGTACAGCTGCGCCTTCTCCCGCACGTCCTTCATGACGGTGTCCAGCAGCCGTCCAATCATGTCGCCCCTCAGTCGGTCCAGCAGCGCGAGCAGGGACTCGAACAGGGACCCCTCCAGGGACGCCAGACGCCCCGCCTCCATGGGGCCCAGGACGGGCCGGCCCCCCTCCGCCTCCACCTCGCCCAGGGACACCACCGCCTGCTGCAGCTGCAGGAAGAACTGAGGGGGGCGGGGGGAGAGGGAGGGGTCAGTACTGAGGCTCTAAGTGGAGCCGCACGCTGGAGTGTATTGGAGGGACTTTGCTGCCACCTACAGGTCGGAAACGGTACTGACTGAGGTGGTTTTGGAAAGCTACTATTGAACATTTATATATTGAAAATAATGCAGAGAGGCCTCTGCATTGCTTTTGAATTATACAATATATAAAATAAAAAAAAATCGACAATAAAAAAAAATCACCACAATAAATAAGAGACTTTAGTGAAGAAACTATACAGTAGTGAAGAGATTAGAGTTTAGACTGTATTGCAGAGACTATAGGGAAGAGACCATAATACTGAAAGCTCTTCTACCAAACGGCTGTTATGATTTTATGTTTTTCTCAATGTCGTTTGTAGCTAGCTCTTGTAGCTAGGTGTGTAACGCTAGGTGTGTAAAGCTAGGTGTGTAGCTAGGGGTGTAGCTAGGTGTGTAACGCTAGGTGTGTAGCTAGGTGTGTATCGCTAGGTGTGTCGCTAGGTGTGTAACGCTAGGTGTGTGACGCTAGGTGTGTGACGCTAGGTGTGTAGCTAGGGGTGTAGCTAGGTGTGTAGCGCTAGGTGTGTAGCTAGGTGTGTAGCTAGGTGTGTAGCTAGGTGTGTAACGCTAGGTGTGTAGCTAGGTGTGTAGCGCTAGGTGTGTCGCTAGGTGTGTAACGCTAGGTGTGTAGCGCTAGGTGTATAGCTAGGTGTGTAGCTAGGTTCGAGCTAGGTGTGTCGCTAGGTGTGTAGCCGGACAGCGTCTCTGGCCAGGCGTCTCCGGGGGCTACGGTTGCCACCCACCACGTTGTCGGCCCAGTCGGCGAGCACGGTGGAGATGTAGTTGGCGGCGTTGAGGATGGCGCTGTAGCGAGGGCTCAGGGGAGAGCGGGACTCCTCCTTCATCACCTAGGCAACGGACGGGACAGGGCCAGGGTCAGTCCCGGGGTTTTGATCCCAGACAGAGGGGGCTCAAAGTCCATCTGTCCTTCCCACGCCCTACCTGTTCACTAGTGGCGCGCATCTAAAAGAGTCTGCCAAATACGTTTAAAGTCAAATAGAAGGTCAACCCTGTAGGACACAATGACGGTCAAAGCATAAAGTGTGTGTGTGCGATTCTCGTGAAGGACAATAAATCCAATATTAAATGTAGTAGCTTGTCGAAGAAGCAAGAGGATTTTATGTGTTGACATCAATAACCAAAAACCAAAACCCTGTTTTTGAGTTTTTTTTCCGACAGATTGAACGTTCACTTCAACAAAACACATAAAGATACAAGACACAACGTAACATGAATGTCTGATAAAGCAGTGAGGGAACATAAATATATTACAGAAGGTGTTGAACTGAACAACACTGAGCCTAACAGAACCCGATCCCCCTCTCTGTACGGCCTAGCCTGTTGACCACGGCCTGCGCTCCGGCCCCTCCCAGCGGCCGCGGGTCAAACCCCCCGGTGGTTACCTGCGTGAGACGGATGCGGAAGTCGTCCACCAGCTCCCTCTGCAGGTCCAGGAACTTGAGCTGGGCGCGCGAGCAGGGGAGGGCGCGGTAGCGGTCTGACCCGCACCACGGGGGGAGATAACATCGGGTTACGTAACGTGACATGACATGACGTGTACACGGTGACGTTAAGGTCAGTCAGGCCTGTGGGGGGGGGGGGGCAGCTCCAGAAAGTTGACTAGAGCGCAGTAGGAAAGAATTTTACGAAGAAACTACATCCAATGATAATAATTGTAGATTGTATATAATACAATAATAAAAAAATCATTATTACATATATAAAGATATATACACTAATAACGTTTTCGGAACATGCTAGGAAAGCAAAAGATACAAATATAATTACGAATTAGCTTAAATATGTGCCAAGGAAAATCTTGCAAAGAAATTAACAAGTAAAACAATAAAGCAACAAAGCCTAAAAGAAAGCAGAAGGAAAACATCAGACAACCCTGACGAAGGGGGGGGGGGTCCGTACCGGTGATGACCAGCAGAAGGGTCATGAAGGTCTCTGCACAGTCGGGGGCCTTCAGCTCGTCCACGTCGCTGATGTCCCGGTACTGACAGCTCCACGCGCCCTCGCCCGACAGCATGGAGTCCACCTTCTCCAGCGCCACTGGACGCACGGACGCATGGACGGACGGACGGACGCACGGACGCACGGAAGGAGAGGAAAGAGGAGGAGACAGTGGTTGGAAAATGAACTGGATGACCCCCAAAAAAATTATGAAGACCTCTTTAAACCTGAATATTATATGAAGCATTTCCACTTTCTATAATCCAATACATTTAATATCTAGTGCTTGAAAAGTGATGAGTCAAACTTACAACTTACATACAAAATAATAAACACAATCACATATATAATCTAGCGCCCGACCAATGTAAATTTCCTCTCACAGATATATCGGTATCGGCTTATATGTTTACTGCTTTGTATCGCCATGAAAACCGCCAATATATATATATACAGTATATATATATACAGTATACACACACACACACACACACACACACACAGAGACAGAGACAGAGACAGAGACACAGAGAGAGAGAGAGAGAGAGAGAGAGAGAGAGAGAGAGAGAGAGAGAGAGAGAGAGAGAGAGAGAGAGAGAGAGAGAGAGAGAGAGAGAGAGAGAGAGAGAGAGAGAGAGAGAGAGAGAGAGAGACAGAGAGAGAGAGAGAGAGAGAGAGAGAGAGAGAGAGAGAGAGAGAGAGAGAGAGAGAGAGAGACAGAGACAGAGAGAGAGAGAGAGAGAGATATATGTTGAAGATCAGCCGATATATCGAGATCGTAAACCTTTCACTCCCGAATATCCGAATCGTCTAAATCCCTAAAATCGCGCATCGGTTCGGGCTCCAACATGAACCCTCCTATCTTCATCTCCCCCCCCCCGGCATACTCTTCCTCTCCACGGTGAGCCACTTCTGCAGCGTGGCGTCCTCCAGGGGGATGTGCAGCAGGCCGGGCAGCGCCGCCGGGTACGAGTGCGTGCTGCGCAGCTCCTTCTCGAACTGCAGCACCTCGTCCACCAGGTGGCAGAAGAGGGTGTCGTCGTAGAGCAGCCGCGGCAGGTCGTGGGTCAGCTTCTCCTGGGCCAGGCTGAGCAGGCCGCGACACAGCTCCACCTGCACTCACACGACGGGGGGAACCCGGCGGGGTACAGGCCCGTTACTCAACGTCTGCAGATCAGACTCAGAACGATAGTGTTGACAGGATGGTACTTTGTGACACGGGTGGCCATTTGCAATGTTGACACTGCTGCATTAAATGATATGTATCCAAACCTATACGTGGATAAAGGAACGGAATGACTCTCATCTTAATGTCTTTACACTACTTTATTCTTCCGATATGATTCTCTTTTCGGATGAGACCGGCCATAAACAAAGTCCTTTACAAATTAATTTTAAAGGGTTAGATTGAGTTATTATGGCTCTCCACAGCCGATTCTGGAAGATTCTAAACTGATATAAAACCATTAAATTAACCGTATTGTATTCAGCCCTTTAGAGCGCCAGAGGTAACAGGAGAGGTTATGCTTTGAACAGCTGAATTTAATCCAATTTATAATAATGGCTTGAATGTCGAAGAATATTTAAGGGCTTGTATCAGATGTTCACGCTTTGAAACAACTGAGGATTCAGAAATCAATCTTGCTAAGATGTTATCAAAATATTAATAACTCTTATAACAGTTATTAATACAATAATGTTCATCAACTGTTTTCAATTTACTTTGAAGACAAAGCCTTCCAGGAACAGAATGAATGTTTGGTCGAGGCCATCCCACGTACCCTGGCGTTGACGTTCGATCCAGTCCGGTCCAGAATGGGCTGGATCTTGTCATCCATGAAGGCAGAGTTGTTCCCCATCCACATGAGAATCTGGGTCAGGTACCACTCAGGCTGAGGGAGAGGAAACACACGTTGGGACGGGATCTCTCTCTCTCTGTGTGTGTGTGTGTGTGTGTGTGTGTGTGTGTGTGTGTGTGTGTGTGTGTGTGTGTGTGTGTGTGTGTGTGTGTGTGTGTGTGTGTGTGTGTGTGTGTGTGTGTGTGTGTGTGTGTGTGATTCTACAAGCACATTTGGCATGGGGCTTTACTCTGACATTTATTTACTGAACAACAAACAATTTTAAAACTTACATTTCTGAAACATAGAAATTAGAAAAATATAGATATTATTAGTCAGGGGGGAGGAGGGACAGAAAATTATGTATTGGAATTGATGCACTTAATAATTGTTCACAAGCTTTCAAACCAAGGGCTCTTTTTTCTTCCAGGGCTCTTTCTGGGCTTCACATTCCCCCTTTACATAACAACCCGATTGCCCTCTGCGGAACAAGCGAACCCCTCATCGTGGGCCTCCTCCTAACGCGGGCCTGTGAAGCAGGGCTCAACGATTTGGGATAAAAAGAATCGCAATAATCGAACTTGCGATTATTTCGACCAATACTGCGCTCGCTGTTTAGTATGCGATTTTTCTTTTTAACGTTCCATCCTTATGTTCTATATTACTCACTAAACAAGCAATAAATCATTCTACAGCATGAACAACACGACATTGGAGGCAGTCAACATATAAACTGCTCTCTTCCTTTAGGCAGCGACCCAGGCTTTCTCCTATACCTCCCCGTCCATCTCACTCTATGATAAACCACTTCTATTCCATCGCGATGCCGTGATGTCATAGAACGATAAATCAAAAACATTGTGTGTGATGATGAAGTTGATGATGTCACCAAAGTGGGTGCTACACACTGGTGGTGGTTAGCGAGGTCCCCCCTTCACTGTAAAGCGTCTTTGAGTGTCTAGAAAAGCGCTATATAAATTCATCCATTATTATTATTATTATTATGATGCTGTGATGATGACGGCGATATATTTAATCTCTTTCTTCTGACAAACGTACTTATTGTCAGTCGCTATCGGATACAAGCGTCCGCTAAACGCGCTCAATGTACAGGTGAGAGTGACGCAGGGCTGGCGGTCTTCCGGCTCTCCGCCGGGCTCACCTTTCCCAGGGAGTTGGTGGTGCGGTTGCCGGTGAAGTGGTAGCGGAAGCGTTTGGTGAGCGGCAGCACCATGACCTGGACGGGCAGGGAGAGCGGCGAGGCCTGGGGCACGCCCGGCAGCGTGGTCAGCGCCTTCTCCGATATCAGGTCGTCACTGGCGGGGGGAGGAGTCAGGGAGTACAACGACCGTGGGGGGCGGGGTTTGTGTTTTGTAGAGCCAATGCCCTAATATTAATAATAATGATAATAATATAATAATAATATTAATAATAATACAGTGAATTTGAAGGCGCCTTTCTGTGCACTCAAGGGTTTTTTAGAGCCAATGCCCTAATAATAATAATAATAATAATAATAATAATAATAATAATAACAATATTATTAATAATAATAATATAATAATAATTATTAGAATAATAATAATAACAATATTAATAATATTAATAATACATTAAATTTGAAGGCGCCTTTTTCGGCACTCAAGGGTACAGAGGTACACAAAAGCAATTAAAAATAAACAACAATAAGATAAAGAGAAAAAAAGTAATAATAACAATAGTAGGAGACATGGTTATTGGCACCAGGTGGAATTGGCAGTTCTGATAGCCTTGGTTGTATTCCCAGTTCAGCTTTGTCTTTTGTTACAGGATATCCACCTCGATGCTGGGAGAGGCGAAATAGGATCTTTGATTCGCCTGACTGATTTTTCTATTGCAGACGGACAGACTGACGCGCGCCATCTCATAAAACCACAGCCGTTGAAACCCGAGACAAACACGCAACGCGAGTGCAATGTTTTGGAGTCTGTTATGCACGCACGTATTTGTATTGAATAGAGGATGCTTAAAGTACTGCATAGAATGACACAAAATAACATCATATCTAAAACTGCCATCGGTTTACAAACTGTTTTTTTTGCTGTTATTATAGTCAAGCCATGTGAACATTGCTGGAGACCATATTTGGACGCGCAGGAAGTGATGTAGTTCAACCACTTCAACCTTAACAAGACACTGTGGTAGTTAATAAAGCAGTTTTACCTGCCTCAGCTTGAGGCAACAATGGCACATTGTACAGAGGAGCGAACTACACATAGTACATGATGGTAGCAGTTTAAGGTTTTAAAGGATACGACGTCTGTAAAGCCATCAGCTGGGACACCAGGAGGTCCAGCTGGCTGCTGATCTCCTGCGCGTTGGCAGGGGGCGCCAGAGGCTGCATGGGCGGCGAGATGGACGGCCAGTGAAGAAGAGTTAACAGTTCCTCGAAGTCACTGTCAAAAGAAACAAATTCAAATTACAAACAACACGTATTAAACACTAAAACAGTTGAATAGCTACCTCAACATCAAACTGAGTACGTAAATTGTTTCTGGTTGGCTCAAAATAGTCAGCATTTATATTTGTTGGAAGGTAATCAGAGAAGTAGAAGTATTTTGCTCAAAGTCTGAGTCAATATTTTAGCTGAGAAATAGAACTCCATGTCCATCTCCTCAGTGCACTTATTATTCAGTACTGCAAGGCACAGGATGCCACTTGAGTGCTGCCGTGAGCCAATGGGCAATTATAATCAATGTTGGTTCAATAAGGTAAAAAGTCCTTGTTAAATGTGCCGGTGATGCATGTGTTGTTTCATGTTTACAAATTTGTGTTATTTCAAATAAGGTTCATCTTCAACAAGAGCCTCAGAGAGAGAGAGAGAGCCTCAGAGAGAGAGAGAGAGCCTCAGAGAGCCTCAGAGAGAGAGCCTCAGAGAGAGAGCCTCAGAGAGAGAGCCTCAGAGAGAGAGAGAGAGAGAGAGAGAGAGAGAGAGAGAGAGAGAGAGAGAGAGAGAGAGAGAGAGAGAGAGAGAGAGAGAGACCACACGGAAAGCAAGACTAGCAGCCTAGGGTTAAAAAAACCAAACTGTCGTGTTGACCAACTTGCTCAGACCTTGCTAGACGATCCTTGATGATCTTGTGCCAGAAGCGCAGCGTTGCTCTCAGGAAGCCCTGCAGGTGTAGGCAGCTGGACGCCTGCAGCCCGGCGTCCAGGGTTGCCATGGCAGCCACCGAGTCGATGGCCTCCCACACGCTGTTGGTCATCAGGCACTGCTGTATGCGGTCACTGGAGGGGGGGAGAGAGAGGAGGTTAGGCGGACAGAGGGGAACGAGGTATTGGTTAACAATGCGTGTTTGACATCATAGGATTGATTCTGACTTCTGTAGTGAGTGAATATGAATACTTTGCTCCATTGAAGGTAGGGTATGCCATTTGGTGAAACCAGCGCGAGTAAAATAGATTAAGAAAGTATATCGAACCAAAATAATCCCGCCCGTCCCTTCAGGCCTTCCTACAAAGCAACTCCCCCAAAAACACATTACTAGCTCGCTAGCTTTAGCAACAGTTTTTGAAGAAGACTCCAATCATGCACCATTATTTCAACAATTTTTGATAAAACATAAACGATGTGTCCTAATTGGGGACCTGGGAGGGCACATGAGACCTTATATGACCTTATCGCCAGTGCAACCCTACAAAATCGGTCATACTGGTACAAAGCCAGTACATTTGGTTAAGGATACATTATCTGCACCCCTTTGCAATGTCTAGATGTTATGCTGTGGTGCCGTGCATCCCTTATACTGTGCCACTCCCAGTCCCAGGCAACCACTGCTAAGCGAGTTTGACTTCTACTGTGTTGTTTCCCTCAGTGTGTTAATGTTATCTTAATACATGCGGTTAAAGTTTTGAGTCATTATGCCTTTTACTGATTCATGCATTCGAGTTTGCGCTCAAAGCCGTACCTTAGCTCCTCAATATGCTGAAGGCACTGCATGTATCTCATACTCCTCTCCATAGTGTCCACATGGTCGATGTTCTGGCATAGCTCGTCTACCCAGGGCTCGGCCTCCTGTAGATGCTGGAGGACAGAACTGCACGTTAGTACTGCGCGCTGTGCGTTGTGATTTTGTCACCGGGAGATGCGTCAGGGCTCGGTGCGCTAACCTGATCTAGGCCTTTGGAGAGGACGGCCTGTCTCTTCAGCAGGCTCGTCATCGTTGCTTGGGCCTCTTCTGCAGCATCAAGTGCTGCGGACACTTTCAGAGGCGAAGCACTGGAAGCGGACAACACCTTGACGAGAGACAGAATACATGTTCAAAGCTCTACACGGCTTACAACTCATCCAGTGGTGTGTAGAATGTAGTGTCATCTAGCGGAACGGACTTGGAAGATCTAATTGAATATTAGATTCATAAGCATGTTTAATTAGTGGATAGCCCCATGCAATGAGGAATCGTTGTGTTTTTGCTACTTAAGGTGAGCCCTTTACATCTGCATAAGGATTATCTCAACCCCCTCCTTATGGAGCTGGACATTGGCACAGGCCACGAAACGACGTGACACACACACAAGATAAAGTCGATCGACAGTATAGATGTAGGTCAGAAAGTTGTTCTCATACAACAGGTGCGGCGGTGGCTGTTTACCTGCTCCTCCAACATCTCCTTCTCCGCTCGGACTTTCTCCAGCAGCTCTGCGACATTCTTCAGCGACTTCAGGTCGCCGCCCAACTCCTTCTGCACGAAATCAAGCACGAAGTCGTGCTGCGTTTCATCGTGTCCAGATTCGGAGGCGGGATCTTCGTTGTTCTCGGGAACAAAGTTGGGTTTATTTGTTGATTTCTGCATCTTGCCGTCGTCCTGTGTGACAGCTGCGTCCATCTTTCCCACGTAGACAGCGCTCGGCTCTCCTGGTTGGTGGGCACAAGCCACGCCCACATGATGTACGGGCTGCGTGTTGGGACAAATTGAGCCGAGGCCGATGCTAGGAGTATGTGGCGAATGGTCGAAGAACACTCGAAAATACACACCAAAATACCAAAATACAAGGACTGCGATCCTGAAACTGCAGCCTCTCACATTGCAGTAAAAGAGTACTGGCCAACAGGGGCAACTATTTCTAAACATGGCGCATTGCCCATGGCGTTATTCTTTAATAGGTCCATGGTTATAACACAGTGCCACGACATTTTCACGTTCCCTATCGTGCACTTGTTTCTCCCTCACAATGTGGACATTGTTCCTCGTGTTGACACTAAACACCCAACACTGAGATAGCAGAACTGTGTAATCTAGATAAATTATCTCCATCCAATACCAAACTGGAATGTTATCAATCAAAATTGTTCCTATATAGAAGTTAAAATATGTGTCAACGTTTTTGACAAACACACATACACATGAGTTTTTGTTCATCTGGTATCAACAAACACACAACACAAAGAAATCCTGCAAATGAAGAGTCTTTATTCTGGGAGAGAGACTTTTGCATAAATATACTTCCACACCTCGTTCATTCCCAATCTCCATTTACATGTTTTGACACAAAAAATATGTCACACAACAAGTTAGAGCAAGTGTTATCACGAAGCACATATAAATAAAGAAAATAAGGGGTTCGGCCGTCTAACTTACAAGGCCCCGACATTTAGTCGTAAGAGATTCACCGTACATTTTGTTTACAATATCTAAGCACATAATACACAAGTCTTGGCTCCTAACGAACAATGCAGACAATGCGCTGTTGCAATCATATTTTGCTCACATTTTACATGCTTAGGTATCGTATGTTTGGAGTTTGATAAAATAACAGTAGTCATAATCGTCGTTCGATTAGGACAGCCAAAAACCTTACCTAAAAAATCATACTTTCGTAATATTGAATGTGATATTGGACCAAACGTAGATGGAAAGACACTGTTTGTTTCTTCAGGATTTTATCGGATTACACAAAGAGATAAAAAGAACAGTGAGTTGTTTTAAAACAATTAAAACACTTAATAATGGATAGCAAGCAATAACTTATTCCAGGCTGATTGGCTGTTGCCTTATCGGAACATTTGGGCGGAGGTTCTGAAAGTCACTGCGGCTCTGATAAGCCACTGTCCTGAATTACTAAAGGGGTTCATGTTAATGTGACCAGGTTTCACGTTGTACCACATATAAGAATCAAAGTCTTTATATATGCTACCATAAACTAGAATGGAAAAGTTCTGTATAATATCTGCCCTTTTGGGCCATGTCCTAACTAACGTACAGTTGAAAGTATTCACATTCTCCTCCGTTTTGGCCTTGCTTCCATCAAACTGATGTTCAAGCACACTCTTCCAGGTGGATAAAGGTTACAACGATGGTCTCTTATGGCTGTGTGGACGGGCGAGGAGTAAATCTGTCGTGATCCAGAGCCAGCTAAACTGGTCTGCGCATGGCAGTATGTGGATGTGTTTAAAGGTTGGACGGACCGCGCCTGGAAAAAGATTGGATAAAACCTCTAGTAAGTGGCAAATAACATTTGGACCAATGTTTTGACACATGTATCCAGCGTAGAGAGCACATGGCCTTGAAGGAAGTGATGGCTCCTTGTTTACTTTCCTTACAGTACATTATTTTCTATTGCGACGAGAGTAAATCAGGAGGATGGCTACACTGGCGAGCTACGAGTTGTAAGTTCACAGGTTGGCTTCTGCGTGCGTCGTGTGTTAGTATGGCTTTGGCTGTTGGTGTGGGTGGACTGCATAGTTCAGGTTCACTACCTCGGATTCTACGGTGGGTGTTGCAGCGGGGCTATAGGCTAGACCACGTTTGTGAGCGCCATGAACGAAGTGGACGTTTTCACTCAAGCATCTATGGAGAGAACAAAGAGGGAAATCACAGCTTCGCTTACGGCGTACGGAGAGCGCTGTACGTTTAAAACAAGGACGCTATGGATAAACTTTAAAACAAGTCGATCCCTTTTTGTTTGAGATTCCTAAATATAAAACAATGACTCAAACAAATTACTTTAATTTACCATAAAAAAAAAAAACGATTTTTGACGACACCATAATTATATATTTTTTACAGTATATCATGTATTTTGATTTTTAAACTCAAGGTGGCAGCAAAGTCACAAAAAAATCTAGGGTGTAGTTGCTCTTTAAAAATAAAAAAATAAAAGAATAAAAGGGAGATCATCACAAACGTAAACGTAGGTTCCCCGTGGAGCGGATCGGGTGGTAGTCCCAGGAAGTAGAATCGGGCAGTACCATTGGACGCTTGGTCGTCCAATCAGTCGTCCTGGTCCCTGTGTCCGGGCGGGCGCGTGATGCGGCGGCCCCCCTTCTTGCCCGAGGGGCCGTGGGGTTTGGCGAAGGTCTGCTGGTGGGCATGCTGCCTCGGGTGCACCTCCTCGTACAGGTACTCGGCGCTCAGGTCGTCCCCGTTGTCGATTTCCATCTGCGGAACGGGTGAAGGCGAAGTGGGAACTTAGTTATAGAAGTTGTAATAATTAGGGGCTTTTAACAATTAATGGTAAACTTTTTTTAGGGGAGGGATATTTCTTACTGTTACTGACTGGAGATCAGTAAGATTTGTGTTTATTTAAATACGAACGTGTAAAATCTCATACTAAATCTCTTACCAAAATGTCTGATTTCAGAATGTGTAGCAAAACGGTAGCATCTAAGGGAAAGAAATGTATTGATTGATCGATGCGTTATACTTTGTGTTATTCCGTTCTACGGTTCAAAGCCTCATGGTATTCAGCCGTAGGTTTTGAAAGGGAAACGGTGGAACCAGGGCGTCCTGACATAGTTACGGCACTATTGATTTACCAGTGGAAGAGCTTACTGAAGGGCAATGGAACCATTATCCCTTAATGCCGTCGCCATAACGCTGTGAACCGGCTGGTTTGGATGTGTGTGTTTGAAAAAAATAAAGAAGCAAGACAGAGAGTGAGAGAATGAGAGAGCGAGAGCGAGAGCGAGAGCGAGAGAGAGAGAGAGAGAGCGAGAGCGAGAGCGAGAGCGAGAGCGAGAGGGCGAGAGAGAGAGAGAGAGAGAGAGCGAGAGAGAGAGAGAGAGCGAGAGCGAGAGGGAGAGGGAGAGGGAGAGGGAGAGTGAGAGAGAGAGAGAGAGAGAGAGAGAGAGAGAGAGAGAGAGAGAGAGAGAGAGCGAGAGCGAGAGCGAGAGCGAGAGCGAGAGGGAGAGGGAGAGTGAGAGAGAGAGAGAGAGAGAGAGAGTGTGTGCTCAATCTCACTTGAAGTTCTGCTAATAGGACAATGTGGGCTGCGTTCTCGAGAGGATTCATATTTTCAAGTGTGTGTTTGTGTGTGTGTGTGTGTGTGTGTGTGTGTGTGTGTGTGTGTGTGTGTGTGTGTGTGTGTGTGTGTGTGTGTGTGTGTGTGTGTGTGTGTGTGAGTGTCTGTCTGTCTGTCTGACCTTTTTGGCTATGTGGATCTGCAGATTGTTCTCAACCATTTCCAGTAGATTATTCTTGCAGCTGGAGTACAGCATCCTATCTCTGATGCTGCACTTGTACCCTGGCATGGAGTAGATGAATACTGCAACACACACACACACACACACACACACACACACACACACACACACACACACACACACACACACACACACACACACACACACACACACACACACACACACACGTCAATAACTAAAGTGATCCTGACAGTTTTCTTTGTGAGGGCGATATCAGTTGATCAAACATGGCTTTAAAGAAGATCAAACCCCACTTTCACAGCGGGCTGGAACACGACACAAACCACAGCCCTACATCGTGCTTCAACAGGATTACTCTCGACGTCATTCACGTACTCAAAATGAACAATCGTTTTTTAACAAACCAGGATTATTTCTATTGAGTCTATGTAGTATATGTATTACTGAGGGATCAGACTGAATGGGAGGCATTTGATGTATTGTACGGCCTCATGTACATACAGCCTGCAGACATCGAGGTAGCAGCCCTGTGCTGTCCCACCCCTTGTCTGTTCTTCTACTGCTTTGGAAGACTACTGGTCTTCCATTGCCCCGGCCGTATATAGGTCTGTCTTTTTGAGGGCAATCGATTTTAGTTTCTCCATTTATTCGAGTCATTTAAAATCTTGATGGTTAGTAAGATCGTGCAAGGCTGATTGTGCTAATCTGTGACAAGCATTAGTTGTTAGAAGATATAGTTGTGACATCAAATCCTTATTCACAAAAACAAAATAAATAAAAAGCCACACACCCCAGCTCGATCCCTCCGCTCAACTACCTCAGCTGGACGTCTGGAACCACCATCGCTAAGAGCTAGCAAAGGCCGTTCAGCAAAGTCACAACTTTTCTCGGTTTTGGGACCTCAGTGGTGGAACGAGCTCCCTGCCGCTCTCAGGACCGCAGAGTCGCTCACTATCTTCCGAAAAGGACTCAAGACTCACCTGTTCAGAGTCCACCTCGACTCTGCATAGCCACCTTTCCACTTCTGACCACAATTGTACACTGTATTGTATTGTAGTGTATTGTATTGTATTGTAGTACTTAACTGTGTAGCAACTGCAGTAGCTGCTATCATGTCTGTAATACGGGGAATTGATTAACCTAGCGATTGTGGTACTTGCACTTGGTTCTATGAACATCCTTTCTGTACCGACAGCGATATATTGATGCACTTCTTATGACAAATGTACTTATTCTAAGTCGCTTTGGATAAAAGCGTCTGCTAAATGCCCTAAACGTAAATGTAAATGTAAATGTAAATAAAGGTTATTACGGTTATTAACTTTAACCAACGATAAAAAATAAATACTTGTTCAGTTGAAAAGCGGTTGGCTCCTTCGGTGACGAAGGTGAGTCTGGAGGAGAACGCCCCGGACGACAGAGCTACATGCTAACAGTGGTGGCATGCTAACTTCGTGGCGGTGTTCGCCCTACCTGGAGACTCCAGGTAGCCCTGGGTCGTGTGTCTGGGCCCTACCTGGGGACTCCAGGTAGCCTGGGTCGTGTGTTTCGGCCCTACCTGGGGACTCCAGGTAGCCTGGGTCGTGTGTGTGGGCCCTACCTGGGGACTCCAGGTAGCCTGGGTCGTGTGTGTGGGCCCTACCTGGGGACTCCAGGTAGCTCCCGTCGTGGTTGTGCCGGTACAGGAAGAAGTGGTAGCGCGCGGCCTCCTTGGGGATCCGACTGGGCAGGTCCTTCAGCTCCGTGGGCGCCGTGCTGGACAGCTTGATGGACTCGTTCCGGAA
Source organism: Gadus morhua (assembly GCF_902167405.1). Taxonomy (NCBI): domain Eukaryota; kingdom Metazoa; phylum Chordata; class Actinopteri; order Gadiformes; family Gadidae; genus Gadus; species Gadus morhua. Next base: position 2,341,517 of record NC_044051.1, on the reverse strand, counting down.
GTCGATCTCCTGTTGGGGGGGAAGACGCCGTTCGTAATCAGATCACTTTTCTGTTGTTTTTTGTAATTAAAAAGAATTGCTCATGTGTAATAGCCTGGCTGTTTTATCCTTTTTCTTTATGATTATGTTCATGCTGTCAATGCGTGTTTCTATTTATGTATTTGTATTTTCTGTCAGGTCAGACTCTCAGAGCCTGCAGTCATTTGCATGGGAGTTTCCTCAACCAGATCGTTTGTATTGAAAATTAACTACATCGCACCTCTGTGCCTTTTATGGATTATTTTAAATCCAGTTGTTAAATGCATATTATGCACTCTTTGAAATACTGTTTTATTTTATTGTACGACATGTTTTTATGTGATGCACATTGAGCCTGCCTTGAGCATGAAAAATACTACATGAATAAAGTTGACTTGATTTGACTCTTATCTTAAACGTGAAATAATCCAGTGATCTCATGTGATTTAAAGAGACACTATCATTGTCAAATTGATTGAGACTTATTCTACTCTCTAATTATAATCAGACATTTTCCATCAGTGAACCTCTTACTGTTTAAGAAATCTAATACCCACAATTATATTATGATGATTATATTCAAACTGACATATTTAATGCATTCAACCCTAAGCCCCGCCCCCTTGCCCTCCTGTCCAATGGGCCACGAGGAGCGCCTGGGCTATATTTAGGCTCCATACGTCTGGCTCTCTGTCTGGAGGCCTCCTCTGAAGTGTGGACATAAACTGTGTGGCTGCACAGCCAGACCCTGAGGAGCTTTATAGAGTACAGCCTCCACTAAACCACATGAAAGGAGCCGGGCTCCCTCCGAAGACAGGGAGCATTCTCTACGTGCTACTTACCAGCACCGCAATGTGTCCACACTACATGATGGCTAGGATGAGGCCACGATAGACCTTTTGAAACGGTTTACGCAGGAACATTGAAATGATAATTTCTAAGTAAAATATATATCGGATTTAAAGTGGTTGATTCAGCAAAAATATGGGTAAAACTAAAACATAACAACAGCATTGAATGAATCATTAACGCTTAACTAATCCTATTAATATACTATGAAGTATAAATTAGGCATTGGATCGAAAAGGAGGCATGTGAAATTTGTAATTAATGTTAATCGTTTTTTTTAATGACACTGATTTTCAATTAAAACCAAAAGCTCAGCGAAGGGCTTATAAAACATTCACACGAGAGGAAACCTCCACAAAAGTCTCTAGGGTGGAGTCCCCTCTTCAAACGTCCTCCTGTATACAAACCTCTGGATGGACCCTCCCACGTGTACGGGCACAGAATGGCCGCCTTTTATAAACAGGCCCCATTTTAAACGTGTGGTCTGTGGTGGCGGGGGCGTGGCCTAGGGTTGCGTGGGCGGGGCCTAACTCACCAGCTGTACGTAGGTGAGCTTCTTCATGGCGAACTGCCTCATGGCCTGGAGGGCGTCGGCCTGCAGGGGCAGGGCCACGCCCGTCAGGGTGGACTTCTTGGTGTCCATTCCCGTGTCGCTCTGCACCTGGGAGGGGGAACGACAAGGAGCGAGGACGATGAAGGTGGACCAGCGGAGAGATCTGGGGGTCGGGGCGGGTTGTAGGGGGTGATCTGGGGGTCAGAGCGGGTTGAAGGGGGGGCGTCGGGTGCTTTTGGGTTGGATTCCCGTATGTCCGCAGTCCGTCTGCACTGTAGGACGGCCTAGTGAATGATGCCCTAATCGCAATGCTCTCTAATGTCTGAATTCATGAGATGTATTCATCTGGTAATAGCGTCTGCTGGCTGTGGGAGAGAACAGGAGGGCGAGGGAGAGGGAGAGGGAGAGGGAGAGAGAGAGAGAGAGAGCGAGAGAGAGAGAGAGAGAGAGAGAGAGAGAGAGAGAGAGAGAGAGAGAGAGAGAGAGAGAGACGGGAAGAGATTTGGAGAGCGATAAGAGAGGGGTGGGAGAGAGAAAATATGGGGGGGGGGAGCGAGAGAGAGAGCGAGAGAAAAGAGGGGGGCGAGAACGACAGAGCGAGAGAGAGAGAGAGAGAGAGAGAACAGATGGGGGAGAGAGAGAGAGAGAGAGAGAGAGAGAGAGACAGAGAGAGGATACACTGGTTCGTGTATGCCATGGAGAATTGAGGAAGTGCCCATTTGCATGGCTGTGAGAGGTTTGCATAATAGTCCAGCTGTCTTTATGACAGCGAGGTAGTAAGGACAGCATGTTACAACTCGATATACTTTTATTCTGTCTCTTGAAGCGGACAGCGGGGTCCACACGCGATCACTGATTTATTCAAAGGGTAATCAAACACCGAACGCAAATCAACCAGCCGCGCAAACAACCTCTATTCTGATTTGGTCAAATCTACTACGAGCTATCATGTCACCATAATGTTTTTATGAGATTATGAGCCACTTATTCAAACCAAATTGACAATAAAACAATTCAACCTATCAAACTAAAACCGTGGCACTGTCGTCACTGCAGTTTGTCTTCGCCGCTAGTTTACCTTAAAACTGCCATTTAAAGTCTCCCGTCACTTCTTAATATAACTCCACATTACTGCAGCACAGACGGCTTACGTAACCAGGCACACGGCGCTGTGTGAAGGAACACTGAGAGGCCTTCTGGCCAACTCGCCGCTCAGGACGGCTCTGTTGACAGTAACAGCATTTCTTCCCCATGTTTGGTGGAAGTACATGTCTGAGTTATCTGGCTCTAAGCTCCTGTTTGTGGACTCTGGGCTCCACACTGCAGGGCTGATAGGGTGGAGTGGTGTTATCTTAATCAGGACGGGGGAATGTGTTTGAGTTTGTTTATTTTGAGCTGAAGAAGATCGGGAGCTTGTAATACTACTTGGATCAGTTTTAAGATTCGAGATGTTTATTGTCAATATAGATTAAAAAAATAGGAGATATATTATAAAATATATATATTACTTAAAGTATTTGTATGTGTCGCAGCAGAGTGTAATTCTTACACAATGCAGCGTAGACACCACGGTACAGAATAGTAAATAAGAATTACATGAATGTCAAGCATGAGTCGTGATAGTTAGTTCTTCAAATGAATGTCACGGTGACATTCATTTGAAAAGAAAGAACATCTGCAAAAAGGTTCCCTTATTATTCATCCAATTAAAGCAAAGGGCAATTACAAAAGACTTCTTAATAATGAAGTGATGTTTTGTATTTTTTTCCTCCATAAATGACCGAATCAATAAAAGCGTTCAATCCATTAACGTCCACTCAATCCACTGTACTCCCAAACATGTCGATGAGGACCACGGTATGGATTAGCTCCATCCCAGCTGTTTGTTACCATGACAACATGCACCATCAGCACCAGAGCAGTTGGATGGCACCAGACGAACGTCCGGCACATCATGGCTACAGCGGCGCCCAGAATGGATTAGTAGATATGTATGATACATGGTGGGGGGGAGGGGGAGTCGGGGGGTTCATGTGTTCCTCCACCAATCCAACTTAACACGTTACAGAGAGAGAGAGAGAGAGAGAGAGAGAGAGAGAGAGAGAGAGAGAGAGAGAGAGAGAGAGAGAGAGAGAGAGAGAGAGGGAGGGAGAGAGAGAGAGAGAGAGAGAGAGAGAGAGAGAGAGAGAGAGCGAGAGAGAGAGAGACAGAGAGAGACAGACAGACAGACAGACAGACAGACAGACAGACAGACAGACAGACAGACAGACAGACAGACAGACAGACAGACAGACAGACAGACAGACAGACAGAGAGAGAGAGAGAGAGAGAGAGAGAGAGAGAATGATTCATTGGTGCTTGATGGGAGAGTGGTAGTAAATAACCAAAAGCCTCTTTGGTTATGCCCAGCATGCAGATTAGTGTAGACTTATCAGCCCCTCAAAGAGCTGGGTGGATGGGTTAATGTAGGGCGGAGGGGACGGGGTGAGGGGACAGGGGGGGGCAGGACTAATGGATGGCTTGGCAAAATGTGCCAACATCCTTATTTTGTTGTTGTTGGGAGAGTCCACCTTGCAGGTTTAAAAGAGATTCCCAGGCGTGTAAACATAGAGGTCGCTGCGTGTGAAATAGCACGTAGCTTCAAAGGACCAGGAGCTACGCTAGTTTGCGTCACACAGCTGCCCGGTCGGTAACCGTGGATACAACATGGTTACTGGCTGTGCATTGTCCTTGGAGTTCAGAAAACTGGGAGGGGCTCTATCTCACACATTGTGACTTTAATGCGGTGTCGGTCAGGCCTCAAACAACAACCCTATGTGCGTGCACGGATCAGTGCTCAGTGTTCAACCTGTATTGACACTCCGAGTCCTCTGTAGCATTGGCCAAGTACCATATAGGGTGACACCCATTGTGATAGTGAGAGACACAATGTATATGCATGATATAGATGGATGATAGACACTCATATACCGTGAGAGAGAGAGCGAGAGCGAGAGACAGAGACAGAGACAGAGACAGAGACAGAGACAGAGACAGAGACAGAGACAGAGAGAGAGACGGAGACGGAGACGGAGAAGGAGACGGAGACAGAGAGAGAGAGAGAGAGAGAGACAGAGACAGAGACAGAGAGAGAGAGAGAGAGAGAGAGAGAGAGGTAGAGACACACGGAGAGAGAGAGACAGAGACAGAGACAGACAGACAGACCGAGAGACAGACAGACAGCACATCACCCGTGGACGTCAGGCGTTCTTCCGTCCGTACCTCATCCAGTTTGATCTGCCTCAGCTCCTTCTCGGCGGCGGTCAGCGGCAGCGGGGCCTTCAGGGACTCCAGGTACTTGTGGTACCCGCTGAGAGACACCTCGTCCTGGGGAGGGAGAGGACGGCGGGGGGGGGGGCTGGAGGTCACTCTTAACTGATTGCAATGAGGGTTGAGTGGGTTTCCATTCGCTAATTGAATCACGCCACGCCACTGCCCCGATAATCTGGTTACAGCGAGGCCAGCGTTGGCTCCCGGTGTTTGTACTCAACACACACACACACACACACAAACACACACACACACACACACACGCACACACACACACGAATATGAACCGTAGCATGTTCATGTTCCCGTTCCCGATCTTCAAACTCACGAGGGCCGTGCCGAAGATCTCCTCCTTGATGTGAGCACCGCCAAACTCCTTCTTCACCGTGGCTCGCGTCGCGGCGTAGAGCATCTTCTGACGCACCTAGAGGACACCAACGCAGGGTTAACAATAATAATAATAATGATACCTTTATTTTAGATAGCGCCTTTCTCACACTCAAGGTCGCTTTACAGTGTCGTAAGCACGCACAGAACAAGACAGCACAACACCACTAATAAAGATTGAATAAAAATAATTAATTTGGTAATGATTCTCTCTCTCTCTCTCTCTCTCTCTCTCTCTCTCTCTCTCTCTCTCTCTCTCTCTCTCTCTCTCTCTCTCTCTCAGATGGTTTATTAGGATTTACTGATGGTTATTAAAGGTGACATATCATACCACCAGCTGTGAGTGTGATTAGCCGTTACAAGCAGTTTTGAAAATCAACATCTTCTGACATCACAAGTGGGGGTGTCAACCTAACAGGCAGAGGTGTTCCCACGTGTGTGTATGTGTGTGTGCGTGTGTTTGTGTGTGTGTGGAGTGGGGTTTGTGTGTGTGTGTGTTTGTCATACATAACTAATGGGAAACATTCGGTTCACACTGAAAGCATTTCAGCAAGTCGTTTAAAGTGAAGCCACGTTTGCTTCTTTTGTTGCATCACGGTAGCCATAACAAACAACTGCTTTTTGTTTGTTGAAGAGGAGAATGTTGTGCAATGCAGGGCCCTGTACCACGAAGCTCGCTTAGAGGGTTAGCGAGGTATGTTGAGCTCCAAGCCTGGGTTAGTTGTACCACGAAAGTCGATCTCTTTTAGCGTCGCTGTATCACCATGGTGACTTATGCTCGCAACCAAACCTGGTCGGGAGCAGTTTTTCGGCTTAGTCTAGCCGGAGATCGGCTACTTAAATCAGCGTGCGCAGCTTCCTAGCCCCTCCTCTGACAATGGCGTCACCATTTGTGGGTGTTCCCGTGGACCCCGGCGCACTTCTCGTACAGGCGTCTCTCCGGAGACAGAGGGTTTTACGGGACAGAACCGATCCCTTGGCATTGTCTGAAGATATTCAGATTTCAGACTTTATTGTCATTGTGCAAACAACGAAATTGGGGTTCTTCATGAGAGATACAGATTCTCATCAGAGGGTGTTCGTTATTTGATCGTCCTTTTGGACCTTATGTAGACAATGATTACTGTTGCGCATTGTGTCTCCGTGACAGTGTGCTAGAGTGGAGGTAGCGCGTCAGTCTTGAATTTCTGCGTGGGGGGGTCGACTCCCAAGTGATGCAAATTTATGTGAAGCTTAAAAAGTCCTAATTCTCATGCATATGGAATACTTATTCACTAAAGCTTATGGAATTATATTTTTGTGCTTATTTCGAACTTGAACCCATATTTTCAAGGCCGTGCTGGCACCACATCTATGGGGGTAAAATGCATGATGATAGACCGGCGAAATTGAACCCCGGTCGCTGGCGTTCGGGTCTTATACCAATCCATTACGCTAGAGCCGCTACCTCTCGGCAGTCGAAAACATGTCATACATTTCTTAAATTGGGTGTATTTAAAGTGAATTCCCTAAACGATAGAATAAGGCAGGATGGACGTTGCTTATGCATTTTTAAATCATCATCATTCTATTGGATTAATGGCGAACAATTCTGCATTTGGCATAGTTATTTTACAGACAATATGCAGAATATTTTCACTTCTACGCATAAAGACTGCTTGATCTATCGTAAAGGTGAGAAAAATGAAGCAAAAAACGCCCCTTTCCCGTGAACGCGCACTGAACCTAAAGCGGAAAACCTGGTTCAACTAATTGAATCTAAAGTGAGCTTCGTGGTACCATTTAACTCTGATTGCGAGTTGCGGCTCTGTCGAGCCAGGTTTTCCCAAGAAAGCCTGGGTATGTTCAGCGAGCTTCGTGGTATAGGGCACAGGTCGTTATGTAGAAAGCGTTATTTTTTCGGCTTTGCCACGGACATAAATACACACAGACAGAAGGTTCCCCATTCGCTCTCTGCGAGACACTGTCCAGACAGTTTGCTTTCACGTTAGCACACCTCATGTATTCACAAGCTTGAACATGCTGTAATAACCGGATTAAAAAGGTTGCTGAATCATACCAAAACATGAACGTGTGCGTGCCTTCAACCCAGTACGGTCCCATGGTACAAACAGTACACACTGCAGGCAAGTTCTGTAGTGTGTTCTGAACTGGAGACACAGTTAACTGGTTGAACTGGGTTAACTGTACATACTACAGGCACAACCCAGTGCAAATGGCATGTTTTTTTTTAATCACCAGAACGTTAACATTGTCAGTGCAACACCAGCTACCCTCAGGGCCCTCTCTAGCTGACACAACCTGATCTCCTCCACCCTTGGCCTGAATTATCGCGGCGTTCAGTTTGCATCTTCCCCAAAAACGTGGCTGAGACAACCATTTGCATTCCGTGTGTGTTACATCGTTCTGCAATAAAAATAAAAGCCCAGTTTGGATCGGAAAAACACTGCCCAAAAACTGGGCTCTATTTTTACTACTGCTAGACTGCAGGAATGGTGGAAGCACTATAAAATTCCAGTAATTTAAGACTGTGGTTGCAAAAGAGCACACAAGGCCAAAACGCTTGGTTATCAGACCAGCCAAACATTGGATCCTCATAAACACGAGAGCGGATCATCCAAACATACTGAAACACAACACGAAGAGTTCAAGAGCCACGCAAAAGCCAGCACGACACAAAAAGGGGGGGGAAAAGTGACGTTAACAAGTCTGGACCGCAACGGAAAAAAAAGAGGAGGGCAGATCGAGAGGTGGACGGACCTCGAGTAAGGACGCTGGAACACTTTGGCTAACGCACGGGGGCTAAAGCCATGGCTCAACTAAATCCAGCAACAACATCATCCTCCATTACATAATCACAATAACTCCAATGACGAGCCCCCAAAGAAATTCCAAATGTCCGCCGGCCCCCCCTTGCCGGGCTTGCTCTGGTGTGAACAGCGTGTCGGAGAGTGTGTTGTGTTGCGTTGCGTTGTGTTGCGTTGTGTTGTACTCACAGGGGAGCCCTCCGGGGACCAGGCCAGGAACAGCCACTCGTAGCCCTGGGTGTTGGTGGTGTCCAGGCGGTAGAGCAGGTAGCATGGCATGCCCTCGTCCAGCAGGGGCAGCACGTAGGCGTCGTACTCCTGGTCGAACCGCTTACACACCAGCCGGGTCTCCCCCAACACCAGCTTTTCTGGAGGGTCACATGGTGGCACGCACACACACACACACGCACAGGGTTCAGACGAACAGAAGGGAAGAAACGCCGTTGGGAGGGGAGGTGTTTTGGTGGTAAATGGTAAATGGACTGCGTTTATTCAGCGCTTTGCTAACCAGTGGCCACTCAAAGCGCTTTACAACACTGCCTAACCTTCCCCTGTTCATGCACACGTTCACACACCGACGGCGGAGTCAACCACGCAGGGCGACAGCCGGCTCGTCAGGAGCAGTCAGGGTGAGGCGTCTCGCTCAGGGACACCTCGGCACTCAGCTAGGAGGAGCCGGGGATCGAACCGCTCTACCTCCTGAGCCACACGTCGCCCGAGGTGGGTGGTGTTGATGGAGGCAGGGGAAGGGGGTCAGGCTTGGGGAGTGGTGTTTGTGTTTCCCTCCTTTCTAGTCTTCGATGGATCTTGTTACGCACATTGAGGGGAAACCTGATATTGAACGGGGGATTGATACACTGAGCCAATCACAGATCAATGATTGCTTGGCCGGTTGCTACGGAAATCAGAGAGGGCCGCTGACCAGAGAAGACAGGGCTTCTTCCGAAGAAACCCTTTTGAAGCAAGTTCGGTCTTTATGCTCGCCGCTATTCTGGAGAGCACAAAAACTCTTGTGACGTTTGGCGAACACATGCAGCGTTTCGCCCGCTCTGTGTCATCGTGGGCGGAGCTAACGGTTAGAGAGAGGGAAAAGCCCTGGAGGGAGAGCAGCCGCGCAACCTGTCAATCATTGTCAGACACGCCCTTAAATACACACACTGTTTTCCTAGCGGCCTCAATCTAATCAGACAATAACAGCCTTCACCGCGTGGAACCGGTATCCGTCACAATGCACGCATTCAGACCCAGTTAGAGAGCGCCTAATGTGGAAAATGTATTATTGACCTGGAGTCTGTGCAGAGAGGTACCTGCCCACTCCATCAGCCTCTGGCCAGACGGACTCAGCAGTTAGCCACCATTAGGATGCATCTTTAAAGCTGTCTGTACCCGGCGTCGGCCATCCGGGACCAAGACCTTTGGACTACAACTGTTCCCGGTCGCTTCCTGTGGTTGGTTGGAGTGGATCTACAGGCCTCTCTCGGTCCCCCACCGCTGCTTCTGTATTTAAACATCTATGAAGGCTGCGACCCATTGCCAGAATCTGACTTTAAGGTGTCCCTACTTAACGTTTTGGGTGCGATGATGAAAAAAGCACATGAGCACGTTTTAACCAGGAAATGTTTGCAGACATGTTATTAATATTTAACTTTTTAATATTATTAATATGAAATTGTTAATATTTAACATACAGACCATTGTCCAAAGAAAGTCTCCTACATTGAGGCTTGTCAAAAGTCTGACAGGCAAGTGCAGTAGTTGTCAATACATGTCCAAATTGCCGAGTATCGTTGCTGTAGCCTTTCCCGGAAACATGGATCAACTTTCAACCAATTTCATGACACACCTAGCCTAGCCTTGAGGATTTCAGACACCTCACTCCTTGGCTCCTTCTGCATTTAATCCACAGCTATTCGAACCTCTGCTAGGAGAGACACGTCATCAACGAGGGATCAAGGCCTCTTCATCATGCGTATTGTCGACATTGGAGCTGGAACCAAGAGCCTCCACGTTTAGGAGTCGTGTGTCCCTTACCACAGGACTATCCATCCACAAGTGCTTTTCATCATCGCAGGATCCCAGCTTTATTACAAGGGTATAAGACTGGCCTCAGGCTCAGTCTTTCCAGTATATCAGTCCTATAGAAGGATCCAGAAACCATTGCTGAGATCGGTCAGGCCGGCCAGGCTATGGCTAGCTAGCGTCTAGCGATTGTTGCCGGTGTGTGTTGAGCGATGTGGACGTGAAAGGCATCGCTTACCCCCGGCGATCACCACCTTGATGAGTCGGTAGGAGCCATTCCGTGCCTTGCTGAAGACATCCAGCACCTCCTCTGTAGCTGGAAGGACAGACAGACGAACACTTCAACGTTAATATTTAATTCAGAAAGATTTTTTTTTTAAAAAGGCGAACACGCAAACCCCATCTTTTCTGAGTCTAACTAGTCTTATCACAAATATTAACTGACAGTCATGTGTTATTATCCTATTGTCCACTTTACAAAATGCAGATGAACGGTTACCCAACTAGTAAAATACTGCTCTTGGTCAAATATCCCCCTTCCCCCACCCCATACACACACACACACACACACACACACACACACACACACACACACACACACACACACACACACACACACACACCAACAGAAACACACACACACACACACACACACACACACACACACACACACACACACACACACACACACACACACACACGCACACACACTGACATACACACACCCCTGTCTCTCTGGATCGGTGAATCTCTGGCGCAAAATAGGTGACCCGAGCATAACAGACACGTTGTTACATAAACATTGATTTCACAGACGCATCAGCATCATCATCATGGTTGTCCTAAAAAATACGTAGGCTGCAATCGCTCCGCGGCCTAATACCATGAAATATGATGGGTACATAAACAGCGTGATGGATGATCGTGTCTAGGACAGACATCGCAACTTCAAGTGTTTTGACACACACACTGCGCGCAATAACTACGCGATGACCATATTCGTCCCGGACGCAGCGCGGATGCACTTGTCACGCATTGTTCCCCTCAATCTCATACGCGCCCTGGGAAGAATCAACCACATCGGTGGGCGAATAAAGACGTGTTGTAATTTTTTTGATATCGGATGGGACTAAAACCCAAAACAACAGGTTTCAGTACCACTGCTCAACTCGACATGACGTTCTTCGTGTTGTTGTCGGGGATACATTTTTTTTTTTTTCTGCAGACAGCATCATCCAAACATCTCCTCACATTTCCAAACAAATGAATCGGGGCTTTACCTTGAATGCCAGTTTGATGGGACATTTTCGTCGTGTGATCTCGCAGAGCCGCCGGAGAGAGGAGGGGGAAGACAGGAGCAGACGAACGAAGAGAAGACGGAACCGAACTACAGCAGATAGCCTTCCCCTGGCGTGACGTCACGCCGTGATTGAGACATTTCATTCACTGCGTTTTCTTTTTTTTTTTATCATCCGCTGCCTCCATCCAATGACAAAAATGTTGTTTTGGTCATGTGGGGTAGTATCTTTCCGTTTTATTGAGTTCAATAAATCGAGATTAACATAACTGTATGATTAATCTAATTATATTTAGAAAATGAGGCCATCGTTTTTATTTAGCCTCCAACACACAGATGAGCTGAGGTGCTCTATTAATAGAATAGAATAATACCTATTATTAAGACAGACCCTTTTGATAAAGCCGTGTGTGTGCCTCTTTGGTACACGTACTGCATGGCTACAGAATCCCAGCGCGAACACATGCTGTAGTCATCACGGTTTAAAGAGACATTTTGTAAATATAGGGAGTGGTGGAGAACTCCACCCAATCTAACCAGGGCCAAAAAGACACACACACACACACACACACACACACACACACACACACACTCACACACACACACACACACACACACACACACACACACACACACACACACACACACACACACACACACACACACACACACACACACACACACAGCCACACGCACGCACGCAAGCACGCACACACACACACACACACACACACACACACACACACACACACACACACACACACACACACACACACACACACACACACACACACACACACACACACACACACACACACACAGTCTGCGTGCGTAAGTGTACTTGTGTGTGTGTGGTTGCACTAAATGGGGGAATTTCCTGTATAAACATTTAAAATGATGACAATTTGAACTTAAAGTTAGCCCACAGAGCCTACTGTCCTCCAAACTACCGCTATGTCTGAGATTGTGCACGTGTGTGCGTGCGGCAATGTGTGTGTGCGTGCACGTCTGCTAGGACTGCATGGGTGGATGTGCTGTTTAACCGCATGTCCTGCCACGGAGTCAGTGGGGGAAAATGACATGGTAGAAGAACAGAAACGGGGCCACAACCCACAAGATTAGAGGCCCGGTGGAACGACGCCCAGCAGCGCGGGGGCCAGAGTGCTCTCAATCTGCTGCCAGCGGACGCTTTGAGGGCCTCTCGCCGGTGTTTCCAAAACACGGACCGGCGCCCGACTGACCTGCATGGCTCTTACTCTGATGGAATCAGATACCGTTATTTATTATTTGGATGAAGTATTGGATTATTTTTTTCGCTTATGTTTTTTTTGCCTAATGGGATCCATTTTTTTCAACTAAAGCGTCCTACCTGAAAGGGAGTTATAAATTGAACATTATGCATTCAATTAATAAGCATACTTGTTTTTACTTTCATTAGCCTATTTGAACGATTCATCGAATCCTCCCCCTCCTAGTGAGCGGATCTATCCTGTATGTTGTGTGCCCTGTGAGCTCGTTTAATCCACGCCAGTCTTCCCCAGTTCAGTTTCCAGTCCTCAGTGCCCTAACCCTCACCCCCAGAACCTCTCAGAGGATAACCGTGTGTGGGATCCTGCTCAGCTAGCGCTCCACGCTAGTGGTTAGCCGCATTATTCCATCCCACAGATCCATAGCACTATCTCAGCTATAGTAAACGCCTGGGTAGAAAGAAATAAAGAAAGGAATTACGATCAGGCGCGAGATTATCACGTTTCAGCAGAGCGCACTTTGGACTCATGAGAACCGCGGCCCGGGCCAGGATAGGATACCGTTGTAAATAATAACGTTATTGCTTGAATTACAGTGTTCAAGATTGATTAGTAGATATAGGCCTACCTTTCAGTCAGTCAGTAAATCTATCTATCTCTAGCCTATATATATATGCATATATATATAGATATTACATATTCAGTTGACGTTATAAAAATGTTTATTTGTAAGCCTGCAATGACTAATCATTTGACTCTTGCTGCAACAACTACAGGCTACTACTACATATAATATCAACACACTCAGACAACGCACACGCACGCGCGCACACACACGCGCGCGGGCACACACACACACACACACACACACACACACACACACACACACACACACACACACACACGCACACACACACACACACACACACACACACACACACACACACACACACACACACACACACACACACACACACAGAAGACAACAATTAATGGCATCATAGACACTCGCCAAATATGCAAACATCTATTTGGCTTTATTCAAATTTAATTCAAAACAAGACAGGCCTTCTCTTCTTCTTTTTTATTGTTTTGTTTTTCAATCTCTGGTGTATGTGAGGTTGAGTCCATTTTGAACGTGTTGTCAGTCAATGTCTCCTTCACACTTCGGCCTACATTAGGCCTTTCGAATTCCCTCTCCTGAAGTAGCTCAATGTATTTTTATTGAGACGTTAACTTAATGAAGGCATAACGTTTCAATGAAGAATGTAAATTAAATGGTAATCGACAGAGATGCAAAGGAATTCGACGGTTGTTATCTCGGATCCAGCAGTTTTATTATGCCCATCGCAAACTCTGATTTGTGAGACTAGGACTTATTATTGGACTAAATAGGGTTTTCTCTCATTTCCAACAAATGGATAGGCTACAACAACACTGCCTCCTACTGGCCTGTATAACTACAGTTGGTTGCGGATTATTGCAATCTTCAGTATAGGAAAGGGTTGGCATGCAACATACAAAATAGCCAATGCTACAGTTTTATGTAATAGGTGAACTATTTTGAGTAGTATTCGTATTTTTGTTGTTACTTTTTCCCTATTCTCTATATATTACCGGTCACCATGACTGTCTTTGTCAGGATTATCCCGCGGATTATTTATGTATGACAGATATATGTCGATTAGAATAAATCCTTGATGGTTGGTCTGATCCGCTTTAGATCTCACTGTAATGCCCATCAGAGCTCCCGCAACACACCAGGGTAGAGCCGTATAGTGAGGAGTGATGGGAAATTGATCAGTTGATATTACATCGTCACTCATTCTGCAGACGCTTTTACAAGGTGAAACATTCACTGTGGGAATGTGGCCCAGTCATTGGAGGACTTTGACAGTCTACACCAAGGCCTATCAGACCGGATAAATACATAGACCTGATCATATTTATTATTTTATTACACCACGCATGGGAGTGGCTCTGCAAATGCCTTTCCCGATAGCCTGCAAAACAAACACACACAGAATACACGGAATACCTTCACACGTAACAAATAGACTGTACTGAACGATTACATTTAAAACATAACCATAACCATATAGTAATGTTTCATCGAGCTCTTAATGTGCAACTTTGTGGATAACAATGTTGTTTCAGGTCCTTTTAAAGCCTTTGTTTTCGGAATAATGTTTGTCCTCTAGATGGCGACGTTTTACACAAAAACTGAGAGCAGACCTACCGTTGAAATGAGAAAAAGACAGGGAAGCAATTACAATGAGGACCTATAATGTCCTTCCTAATAGGTCCATGTTCCCATATATGGACTATGTTCTGCAGTTTGCAAATGAATAATTAACATTTTAAACAGGGTCGCCGGCAAAACTTCTGATTCGTTATACACTGAATATTATTCAAATTTAAATTAAATATTGACCGTTATCTGGTCCCATCTCATTAGATGGATGACCGTCAAATGCAACACAGAGAGCGAGAGAGGGAGGGGGAGAGAGAGAGAGAGAGAGAGAGAGAGAGAGAGAGAGAGAGAGAGAGAGAGAGAGAGAGAGAGATTTACAATGATCTTGTTGGTTTCCTTCGACAGATTGCTACTCCTCTTGTTCTGCTGTTGACAGATCCTCAGTACCCTCGTGCAGGAGGAAAGCGATGTCCTGTCTGTTTCTTCATCCATTTTACTCATTAGGGAAGGAACGTACTTTCTTTTTTTAGTACACAACGCACGTACGCCTTGAGTGATTGTAGTCTGGGCTCTGAAAGATGCTATTAGTTACCATTGGCAGAGTGTCTTGTTCAAAGGGATATTGACCCAATATTGTTTCGGTCATTAGAGGGTTATTTTAAAATTGAAATGAACGATGACCTGTTGTGTGTTTTGACATGTTGGTGGTTAATAGCCATTTATTTTCTAATTACGGACTGTCACTTTTTATTTTCACCCCCAAACACCCTGCCAAATGCCTTTTGAAACCTAAACGCAGGCCAACTAGCAAACGGCCAAATCATTGTGATTAAATTGAGATTAATTTCAGTGCTGGAATGACAGATTAAATCCATCAATCCTTGCGCCTATTTTGGTTTTCGGTTACGCAAAGCACAGCGGTTTTTTTTTAGCGCTTCAGCTCCATGACGGAGGTAGACATGAGCGCCCCCGAGTCTTCTCCGGAGGCGTCCCCGTAGGACAAACACAGGTGTCTCTCATTACTCTAATTAAGGACGCGCTCCGTTGACGCGCACCAGGGGGCACTCGGAGCAGACTCCTCTCCGCTCGGCGAGTCTGCTAGCCCCGCCCACACCCATAATTAGTGTTACGCGCGACACCTGTGTTTACCCTGCACCGTTACCGTGCGAGAAGGGGCCTGCGCATTCCCATGCTGACCTTCAACTCGGATATCTGAGTCGTTTAAGCGGGGTATTATATTTAATTGACGGAATACGTGGTAGGATACCTTGGCTGGTGTCGTGGTATCCGCTGTATGTGACAACCCTATTGGTCATAGTTCGAATAATTAATAAATAATAATAAGTTCGAATAATTGGGTGCCAATCAAGACCACGCCCACTTCTTTCCCAAATCACCCAGCGATTGGTCGGACCACGGAAGCAAGACAAGGGTGTGTGGGGGTGGGGGGGGCTTGGGGGGTATACATTTGAGGAAGAGAATGCAGGAAATGCAGAACCTGCTATATTAATTTAATAAGGTTATTTACTGTTATGTCTCATTGTTTCTTGTCTTTTCTGGTTACCATCTACCTCTCTCTACCATTCTCTCTCTCTCTCTCTCTCTCTCTCTCTCTCTCTCTCTCTCTCTCTCTCTCTCTCTCTCTCTCTCTCTCCCTCCCTCCCGGTACTTTGTCACTCACTGCTGTCCCCTATAGCCATGAGGTAGAGAGGGTTTTCATCCAGAGGCATTATGGGAGATGTGCGTGTTTGGGTCGGGGAACACACACAGCTGCTGGGCTCCAGCCGTAAATCAGTGCTCCCGGGAACCCATGTTGAATCACCAGCCATGTCTTATTGTCCTCATATATCACCCCAACAACATCACACGCACGCACGCACACACACACACACACACACACACACACACACACACACACACACACACACACACACACAGAAGCACACAGGCACACATACGGACAAACATACTGACACACACAGACACACACATACAGACGCACACACACACGCATAAAGAAGTACACACAGACACATACAAATACGCATGCACAAACACACATACAGAAGCAGATACAGGCACATACACACACACAAAAAACCCACGAGCACACACCCATACTGATGCACATACACACACGCACACACACAAAAAACCCACGAGCACACACCCATACCGATGCACATACACACACACACACACACACACACACACATACCGATGCACATACACACACACACACACACACACACACACACACACACACACACACACACACACACACACACACACACACACACACACACACACACACACACACACACACACACCCCTCAAAACCTCATGCTTTAACCAACTTCACACACAGAATGTTGTTTATGGGGACCAAGAGATGAATCACCAGCCGTGCGGTCCCTATACATCACCAAACGAACAATACGTGTGTGAAGTCAGTGTGAGTGACCCATGGCGTCTGTGTGTGTGTTGGTGAGGGAACGCCTTGGTTGGTGGTTTATTATGGCCGTGGAAGATCTACCGGGAGGGATGAGCGGGCGAAGGTGAGCTTTCTTCTCTCTCACGTATTCTGCAAAGGATGACGGGAGAATTCGCTGCTTGCATAATCATCACATCCATCTCTGTCAGCCCACACGAGACATTTAATAACAGTGTGTCCACGTATGTGAGTGGGTGAGTGAGTGAGTGAGTGAGTGAGTGAGTGAGTGAGTGAGTGAGTGAGTGAGTGAGTGAGTGAGTGAGAGATAGACAGAGAGAGAGAGACAGAGAGAGAGAGAGAGACAGAGCGAGAGAGAGAGAGAGAGAGAGAGAGAGAGAGAGAGAGAGAGAGAGAGAGAGAGAGAGAGAGAGAGAGAGAGAGAGAATGTTTGTGTGCATTTGTTATATTGCATCCTTTTTTATGTGACTTCACATTAAATGTTACATTTTCCCCTGTTGGGTCGGAAGTCATTTACTCTCTTAGTCTACAATGAATAATGTATCAAAGCTGCATTCTATTGTTAAGTGAACTGTCAATAAACGTAGGACACACATTAAAGTGTGTGTGCGTGTGCGTCTATTTATAATTCTTAACGACAAAAATTAATATTTGATGAACCATTAATTCATGAACGCTTCGTTCCCTAATGAAAAATCACCCAAAAGCCCCTCCTCCCTCTCGCCCCTCATCGTGTGTGTGTGTGTGTGTGTGTGTGTGTGTGTGTGTGTGTGTGTGTGTGTGTGTGTGTGTGTGTGTGTGTGTGTGTGTGTGTGTGTGTGTGTGTGTGTGTCTGCGTTCGTGTGTGTGTGTGTGTGTGTTTGCCCGCGCGCGTGCGTATGCCTGTCTATGTGTGTCTAATTGATGAACTAGTGCTCAGATATCTCCGCCCCTCCGCGACCCCAACCAGGAACTAAACAGATCAGGAGCCGACGGACGGACGCGCTAGATCCCTTCACACGGTGGGCAGAGCAATCTCCTCTCGGTGCGCGCTAGTCTGACGGTTCCCCCGCGGCGGCCGTTCGGCGAAACAGAAACCGAACGCCGCACGCTCGCCGAGTGCATCGCCATAGCAACAGTGCGGACAACCTCGCTAATGAGCAGCTAACGCTCGTCCATAACTATGTATGAGGGAATTAGTTTGGAAATGCGAAACGATAATGGTGACGGAGGGACTGCTGTCGGGGGGGGGGGGGGGGGGGGGGGGGGGGGTACCGCGTTGGTGTGGATGTTAATGTGCTGACTGGAGGGGGGGGGGGGGGGGGGGGGGGGGGGGGGGGGGGGGGGGGGGGGGGGGGGGGGGGGGGGGGGGGGGGGGGGGGGGGGGGGGGGGGGGGGGGGGGGGGGGGGGGGGGTGGGG
>NC_044051.1:2318297-2322886 GCF_902167405.1 Gadus morhua | reverse complement strand
GCTAACGTCCGATGCTAAGCTGCTCACCTGTGCAGGAGTAGTCGTCCACTCGGATGAAGCCCGCCAGGCAGCGGCAGGTGAAGGAGCCGGCCGTGTTCACACACAGCGTGTTCTCCCGGCAGTAGTGCTTCCCCTCCGTGCACTCGTCGATGTCTGCGGGTCATGCGCACGCACACACACACACACATGCACACACACGCACACACACACACACACACACACATAAGCACACGCATGCATGCACACACACCCAGACATACACACACACACGCATTCGTGCAGGAACACATGCACACACGCACACGCCCACACACATGCATTCGCACATGCATGAATGCACGCACACACACACACACACACACACACACACACACACACACACACACACACACACACACACACACACACACACACACAGGTATAAGTATCGGGTTTGTTAGATTGGAATAATCGTTTTGGCTAAGGAGGATATCTGTTTGATATTAACTGACACACATACACGTACACACATGAACACACACACACACATACACACAAAGAAAGACGCATGTTCTGTGCCTTATCATTATTTGGACTTCGTTAGCACATTAATGTGGCACTGAGAGTGAAGATTGAACCGCAGAGATGCAGGACAGTCCCAGTAGTCATCAAATGAAATGCAGTTGGGTTTCACCTCATAAATAATCATATTCTGTGAATATATTACAATGCTTATCACGGCTATATTTAGGTTATGTCAAATCTCCCAGAGTGGAATCAAGTGCACTCAACACCTACACCTCGCACACACACACAAACAACCACAAATACACAACCACAAATACGCACACAGACCGCACTTGCACACACACACACACACACACACACACACACACACACACACACACACACACACACACACACACACACACACACACACACACACACACACACAAAGACCACACTCGCACACACACACACACACACACACACACACTCAGAGCGCATACATGCACACACACACACACACACACACACACACACACACACACACACACACACACACACACACACACACACACACACACACACACACACACACACACACACACACCCTGCTGTGTCAGAATGTATTTTATCTGCCTGGGGTGTCACTCAACATGCAACATGGTCCTTTCAATTAGCACAGCCCCTCTCTTCGATTCACACTCACCCAGGGAGAGAGAGGGAGGCGGGGAGAGCATAAAAGGATTTCCCTTTTTTAACTTCTATTATGAAACCGGTTCTCTCTCTCATTCCGTTGTGTGCCTGTTCAGAGTCTCAGTGAGAGACCTACGCAGTCTTGGCGACGCTGTCTGTACGTGAACATTAAAAGGTACCAGACTCTGAGTATAACTTTGGACAGATATTCATCACCCGCGTATCCACCTCTGTGAAAATGAAGCGTCCCTTGATATTGTTCTCTGTTTGTTTTCGTGTCAAAGGGCCTCACTCCAACAGTTTGGTATTGTTATCCGTGTGTTTTCGTGTTAAAGGGCATCACTCCAACAGTTTAGAACAAAAAATCTCAACTCAACTTCAACCCCAATCCCACGGCAACCAAAACAAAACAACAAGTTCTGTGTTTCCTTGCCGTCTATTTACAATAACGGATCAAAGCCAGTCAGGTCCCCAAAGTGTTCATTTAAAGTTGGCTCGTGGAAACTTTGGGACGCCTTGAGGCCCTTCCGACTGTGAAGAAACGTGTGTTTACTTTGAGTTCTGCACGGTTTGGCTTGGCTGGGTGCATTTAAAACATACAGTATGATCTCCTCAATACTAATATGAGCACCTTTCGTTATTATCACTACACACTAAACCATGCTGAGAAACGCAGACCGATGAATTGTTTTTTTTGGTTTTTAGCTGGTGGCAACTCATAAGAGTTGTCTGTGTTAATTCAGAAACACTGTAGTGACAAGTCGCTTATCTTTTCTACAAAACAGTCTTATTTCATTTTGTCATCTTCGGTGACTGCTTCATAAAGTGTGGAACGGATTTCGTCCTAATCACTCTAGATCCACTCAGTGGGTTTATAAATCACACAATGATCTAATATCAAGCTTTATTTCCATACTATTCTAAGCAGAGCTGCACGCGCTCTCTGCAGTTCGGAAATGAAATGTTCCTGTCCTTTGATACAATGACAGATCTTTCCCCCCAGCGACGATTACGTATTAATATAAAGTATGCAACATTCATGTGCAGCGACACGTAATTAGTCCCACACTAAAGGATACATCCGGGCCTTGGGTTAACGGCGGGGCTACTCACACACACTCAGACATATCTCCACTACCTTCTACGTCACCGTAGCCTGTGGAAGCAGAGGACTTTAATTACCATTATTACTGTTATTAAAATACATCATTTCAGGATTATAGCGTATGAACACACACATTACGTACGTACGCTCACACACATATGCATAAAGACTCACACATGCATACATATATGCAGACATACACAACCCCCGCACACACACACACACACACACACACACACACACACACACACACGCACACGAATACGCATACGAACACGCACACACACATACGCAAACGCGCATACACACTCTCAAACACACATACGCAAACGCACACACATACGCATGTGCACACACAAGCACACACACACACACACACACACACACACACACACACACACACACACACACACACACACACACACACTTTATATCACGCGTCACCCCCCCCCCCCCCACGCTCTCTGCCACGGCTGGCACAGGACTATAATACAGATTTGGTTCGGATTAAGGATAAAGCCATTAACCGTAGAATTCGAGAGAGGATTAACAAGCCAACGCCACAAAAGGGGACAGTCCAAAAACGACAGCAAAACATCAAGTCGTCAGCAGCACGCAGAGTGGAAAAACCACTCACACACACACACACACACACACACACACACACACACACACACAGACACACACACACACACACACACACACACACACACACACACACACACTACCACTCACACACACATACCCACGCGTGCGCAAACACGCACACACGCGGAAACAGACACACACACACACAAACACACAAGCACACACGGAAACACACACACACGCAGAAAATAACACACACACACAAACATACGCACGGAAACACACACATACCCACGCGTGTGCGCAAACACGCACACACGCGGAAACAGACACACACACACACAAACACACAAGCACACACGGTAACACACACACCCAGAAAATAACACACACCCACAAACATACACACGGAAACACACACACACACACGCGCACACACGCAAAGAACATGTGTAGATCATTCAACCCCCGCCCCTCCGTCTCGCCGCCCATTCGTACACGTCGGCGAGCGAGCTGGGATGCACGGTTAATCAACGACAGGATCCGGGGAGGGGCTGTCAGGCTGAGTAATCACCCCGGAGGATGCTGCTTCTATTACAGCCGGCTCCGTCTGCAGCATGGCTCCACACGCCGGAGACTCAAACCTGAAGCTCCTTAGCAACCATGACGAACAGACTCAGACCTGAAGCTCCTTAACAACCGGGAGGAACAGACTCAGACCTGAAGCTCCTTAACAACCGGGAGGAATAGACTCAGACCTGAAGCTCCTTAACAACCATGACGAACAGACTCAGACCTGAAGCTCCTTAACAACCATGACGAACAGACTCAGACCTGAAGCTCCTTAACAAGCAGGAGGAACAGACTCAGACCTGAAGCTCCTTAACAACCATGACGAACAGACTCAGACCTGAAGCTCCTTAACAACCATGACGAACAGACTCAGACCTGAAGCTCCTTAACAAGCAGGAGGAACAGACTCAGACCTGAAGCTCCTTAACAAGCAGGAGGAACAGACTCAGACCTGAAGTTCCTTAACAAGCAGGAGGAACAGACTCAGACCTGAAGCTCCTTTAACAACCATGACGAACAGACTCAGACCTGAAGCTCCTTAACAACCGGGAGGAACAGACTCAGACCTGAAGCTCCTTAACAACCATGACGAACAGACTCAGACATGAAGCTCCTAAACAAGCAGGAGGAATAGACTCAGACCTGAAGCTCCTTAACAAGCAGGAGGAACGGACTCAGACCTGAAGCTCCTTAACAAGCAGGAGGAACGGACTCAGACCTGAAGCTCCTTAACAAGCAGGAGGAACAGACTCAGACCTGAAGCTCCTTAACAAACAGGAGGAACAGACTCAGACCTGAAGCTCCTTAACAAGCAGGACGAACAGACTCAGACCTGAAGCTCCTTAACAAGCAGGAGGAACAGACTCAGACCTGAAGCTCCTTAACAAGCAGGAGGAACACCCTTAAACCTGAAGCTCCTTAACAACCATGACGAACAGACTCAGACCTGAAGCTCCTTAACAAGCAGGAGGAACAGACTCAGACCTGAAGCTCCTTAACAAGCAGGAGGAACAGACTCAGACCTGAAGCTCCTTAACAAGCAGGAGGAACAGACTCAGACCTGAAGCTCCTTAACAAGCAGGAGGAACAGACTCAGACCTGAAGCTCCTTAACAACCGGGAGGAACAGACTCAGACCTGAAGCT
>NC_044051.1:2305797-2310797 GCF_902167405.1 Gadus morhua | reverse complement strand
AATGGCACAATGTGACAGAGAAGGGCACAAAATGATGACAATTATTATTTCATTCAAACGTTACACAAAAATAAATACATTATCCCAAAAATGTACAAGAAGAAGTTACATTATCCCGCCTTTTATTTTTGTTTATAATGATAATTAATTTTTTGATGAATTCAATTAATTACAAATATTATTTTTTATAAAAAAAAAATCATACTTTTTACATCTATACATATTTTTTTTGTTTTGGTCTTGGATTTCCACACCCTAATTAAGCAAGGGTTCTATCAAAGGAGTGACTACATTTCCCACGAGGCAGTTTGGAGGTGCAAAAAATATTGAAAAATTTAGGGATTTTTTATTGTCAATGTTCTGCAGTTTTCAAACACCATGGTGAAACAACTGGGTACCCATAAGAAGGGACTACATTTCCCATGGGGCCCCTTGAGAGGGGGGGGGGTGTTGACAACCACAATGTGGATGCGAGAATGTCGGCATTCATCAAAGACAGCATTTTTCTGGGGGCTGTTTGTGTCGATGCGATTGGGTTTCTCTGAGCACTGCCTACATTTCCCACGGGGGCCATCGCATGGTGCTTCGTGATTAAGTAACAATCATGGTAAAAAAGGAAAAAGGAGTGGTGATTTATCACAAGTGTCCCGGCTGTGGTTATGTCTTCCTCCTCCTCACGGTCTCAGAGGGCTCCTCGGAGCCCACCACCAGATGGGACTACAGGGTCACCCCCATCGCCCCCCCCCATGCCATGAAACGGCTGAAGAAAACAATACAGCAACAAAACGAAGGAGGGGAACCTAATGAGATAAATAGTTTTAATTTGGGGTCTGGGGAGACCTCAGAGACGACAATTAAGGTCTGTGGAAAGAAAGGCTTTTTTTTTTTTTTCAAGAGTGATTGTTCATCAACGACACCATGCAATTAACCCGGTGGGAAATTGCACGTTGCTCTCTCGCAGGGAAACAAGAGGGGAAAAAAGGGAAGACTCTGGCGAGGGCGAATTAATCCCGACGGCGAGATAATAGCGACGCAGCAGACATGTAATTACACGGAAAGGAGCGGAGGATTACGTTAAAGATGTACAACACGGCGCTATGTGAAAACAATTGAAAGTGAAACTGGAATAGTCGTCGGAAAGAGAAGACATTATGCCCTCTGCCTACACTCGCACAGTCACACGCACACACACGCACACACACATGTATGTACGTACACAGACACACATATACACGCACAGACACACGTGTATGTACGTACACAGACACACAAACACACACGTGCATGCACACATACACATACACACACACACACGTGTGCACATACACACACACACATGCAAACACACACTCACATGCATGCACGTACGTACGTATGTATGTACGCACACACAAACACACAAACGCACTCACAAACCCAAATTCACGCAAACACACACAAACCAACACACACACACACACTCGCACACACACGTGTATGTACTTACACAGACACACATATACACGCAAACACACGCGTGCGTGCACACATACACATACACACACGTGCGCACACACACATAAACACACACACTCACGTACGTACGTATACGTATGCACCCACACACACACACACACAAACGCACTCACAAACTCAAACTCACGCAAACCAACACACACACACACACACACATTCACGCACACACACACACACACACACACACACGCACACACACACACACACACACACACACACACACACACACACACACACACACACACACACACACACCTTATTGGAGGTCCTGGCCAAGACATCCTGCAGCTCCATGATCTTCTGGACCAATCCGTGGAAGTCGTTGCAGGTGGGACACGCTGCAACACAAACACACACACATAAACACACAAACACACACACGTAAACACACAAAAAACACACACATAAATAAAGACAGACCCGTCCGTAGCCCTCCCCTGTTACAGCAGAAACAAAGCCTATCTTATATGACAGACGGACAGACAGACGGACAGACGTGTACTTTATCGATCTCCAGGGGAAATTAAGGCGTGAATAATAGAGCGCCGATCTATCCATCCATCAAATAAAATTGCTTTTCCTTTGCTGTATAAAAAAGATGTCCTCAATATCAAAATCAATACCAATCGCGGCAACGTGTAGTTCATCAAGTCGTCGACGAACCGGAGCAGATTAAATGTTGTTCGGGCCCCGGGGGGCCGTGCGGGGCCGTCACCCTCCATCAGCCCGAGCAACTGTTGACATGGCGATGACAACTTACTGCGGTTGAGGTCCGGACACTGAACGACGTAACCCTGGTTACTGCCCAGCAGAATCACATCCTGCATTATCCCCTGTGGGAGGGAAACAGCGGGAGAGAGGGGAGAGAGAGAATGAGAGGGGGGGGGGAAAGGAAGATAGAAGGAGGGAGAGGGAGAGAGTGGGAGGGGAGGAGAGAGAGAAGAGAGAGAGAGAGAGAGAGAGAGAGACAGAGAGAGAGAGAGAGAGAGAGAGAGAGAGAGAGAGAGAGAGAGAGAGAGAGAGAGAGAGAGAGAGAGAAGAGAGGGGGGAACATGGTAGAGAGAAGGGGGGAGAGGGAGAAGGAGAGAGAAGGGGGGAGAGGGAGAAGGAGAGAGAAGGGGGAGAGTGAGAGAGAAAGAGAAGTGAATGAAGTGTTAGAGTGGTATGAGGGCTGGGAAGAGATGGAGCTGTTGTCGTTGGTTTGTTTCTGAGAGGCGGGTTGATTGAGATCAAACCATAACGGATGGACAGATAATGATGAAGCAAGAGAGAGAGAACTGATGACATAAGAGGGTCAAGAGGAAAACATAAATCCATACAAATAGAGACAACATCTGGGTAAAGAAACACACGTCTGAGATAGCGCATACTGATACCTTAGACGGACAGACAGATAGACAGACAGACACGTACAGACAGACAGACAATCAGAGAGACAGGCAAACAGAGAGAAGTACAGTCAGGTGTACAGACAGACGTACATGAAGAGAGAAATACAGACAGACAGACAGACAGACAGACAGACAGACAGACAGACAGACAGACAGACAGACTGTCCGACAGACAGACAGACAGACAGACAGACAGACAGACAGACAGACAGACAGACAGACAGACAGACAGACTGTGTACCTTGAAGTACCCGTGGGCCTTGTTCCTCTGGCCCAGCCAGACCGAGGTGTCGTTGCTGAGGTCCATCCAGGGGGGCTCGATGGCTCTCTCGTAGATCCTAAGGGGGGGGGGGGGGTCTGTCAGAGTTCCTCACAGCCCGGGTGGGAACGACCCTATACATCCCTGTCGAAGCTTACATTGTGTGAACTTCTTCCCACTCCTTTCGAACAAGTTATTCAAATCCAAGTGTCTCATATACGTACGCACACGTTTTTGTCTTTGTAAAGTGTTTGTCATTTATGTATCTAATTATGCTTTCTATGTGACTTTCTGTGTGACAATTTCTGATTTTCTTTTACATGTTCCGACTATAATTTCAATCAATCCATTAATCAATCCATTGCCCTGGGAAATCTCACACGTGTCGTGGGAATCGTGGATCCAATCAAATGTCTGCATCAAGGCGTCTGCCATCATGGCGGAGTTGGGGCGCGACTAGCATTAATAATACTTCTATTTGGTGCCCTCTGTGTTTGCTCTATCAGAAAATATCAATTTTTAGTATTAATGAAACATCCCGGCTCGCCCGACACACTTGATAATCCAATCTCGTTTACAATCCGATCACACGGAGCGGAAAACCTTTTCCCCACTATACATAGAACCAGGAGGTGTCTGGAAATAGACCTGATGATACTGATACACGTTTGTGTATCCATTCAATAAAGGGAGAGAGAGAGACAGCGAGAGAGAGAGAGAGAGAGAGAGCGAGAGAGAGAGAGAGAGAGAGAGAGAGAGAGAGAGAGAGAGAGAGAGAGACAGCGCGCGAGAGAGAGAGAGAGAGAGAGAGAGAGAGAGAGAGAGAGAGAGAGAGAGAGAGAGAGACAGCACGAGAGAGAGAGAGAGAGAGAGAGAGAGAGAGAGAGAGAGAGAGAGAGAGAGAGAGAGAGAGAGAGAGAGAGAGAGAGAGAGAGAAGAAGGAAAGCAGGGGTCCAGAAGAAGAGAGGGAGAGAGGGAGAGAGGCAGACAGACAAACAGAGAGAGATGCTGACAGTGAGAATCAAAGACAGAAGGAGAGAGGAAAGAAAGAAAGAGAAAGAGAGACACACACACACACACACACACACACACACACACACACACACACACACACACACACACACACACACACACACACACACCACACACACACACACACAGCGAGAGAGACAGAGAGAGAGAGAGAGAGAGAGAGAGAGAGAGAGAGAGAGAGAGAGAGAGAAGGGCAGAGTATCTGTGTGTGTCCCAGATGCGCAACCGCAAGGGCAGCCAAGTTCGTCCACACACCACCCATTCAAACACGAGGCCACTCACTGCGCTTTACCACTAACGAAATGCCACGTTAAGCCACTACGGACCCCTCAAGGACAATCATTATGAAGAAGAAACCAAGCATCACACATCGCCGGCCTTCCTAGGGGCAGACACACACACACTGGCTCACTCCTCTGACCCAACCTCTCTCTCTGTGGGGGGGCCAGCCCGGCTCTCTCTGCGGGGGGCCAGCCCGGCTCTCTCTGTGGGGGGCCGGCCCGAGCTCTCTCTCTGGGGGGCCCTCACCTGTTGCAGTCCACGTGCAGCGCCACGCGGGCCCCGCCCACGGCCAGCGACAGCTTGTGCCAGCGGCCGTCGGCCAGGCTGTAGGGGAACACCTCGCTGTGTGGCCCCCGCTCCCGGCTCCAGTAGTGGACCCTCAGCTCGCTCTGCTGCCCGCAGCTCTCCACCTCCAGGAACCTGGGGGGTCAGGGGTCGGGGGGGGACAGCTCAGTCGACCGTACGCCGGCAATTCAGTGGGAGTTGGAGTCCCGCTCGACGTATTTTGGATTTCTCGTTTT
>NC_044051.1:2288297-2295797 GCF_902167405.1 Gadus morhua | reverse complement strand
AAATCCCTTGTCTGATTCATCCCAAGATGAGAGGGGAATTGGAGTACAAGTGTAAGATTGACTGTGTGTGTGTGTGTGTGTGTGTGTGTGTGTGTGTGTGTGTGTGTGTGTGTGTGTGTGTGTGTGTGTGTGTGTGTGTGTGTGTGTGTGTGTGTGTGTGTGTGTGTCAGCGAGAGGGAAAGACACTGATAGCGCGCAGGAATGAACAAATTGGAGGACAGAGAGACACTTCACCATAAGTGAAGAGGAACATATGAAAGCAAAGCCGAGTGTGGACGCATTTCAAGGGAACAACAACTTCAGAACAACACACCCAGAGTGTCCACATTAACGGCGTTACCTTGAAACAGAAAGGCCTTGCTCTCATTGTTTGGGCCCTGCGCTTCATAAACCCCCGCATAAGACTCCCCCAGATGAAACTCCGCAAACAGGTCGACACTGAGCGCGCGGTCGACTCCCGCACCCAGACCTGGAGGGGGGAGGGGGGAGTAGGGGGGACAGGAGGGGAGGGAAGGAGAGAGATGGCGTTAAGGTTACATTCAGGACCACAGACAGCGACTCGACGAGGAATGCAGTCCGACTAAAACACTTTAGGGAGAGCCTGGAGGTGTGTGTGTGTGTGTGTGTGTGTGTTATGTGATCCGAGCAGACCCTATCCGCGGGGGTCCCGACCACGACAGCATTATACCGGGAGAATAACGCCGCATACTCACCGGGGAGCACTCCTCCGAGCACGCAGGGGAAAAATAAAAGTTTGAATAGTCCCATTTTTTTAAAATGAAATGTCAGAAAAATCAAAATGAAAAGAAAAACAATTAGTCCATGCTCGGCTTGCCCCTGCTTAAAATAATCGGTGTGGCGCCTGTAATCTAGCCTCTATATATATAACCCGGTGGACCAATCAAGAGAGCTTCACCGAAATTCGCATCGTCGAACCGGGCACAGCGCCAGGACTCCACGCCCGTGGTGGACCGGAGGTGTGCGGGGAGTTGAAGTCACAGAGGAGGTTTTTTTGTCGGTGTTGTCGGCTGAGACCAAAAAAAGGCGGTGAAACGGACGAGATGACTTGACGGCGCCCCGGTGAGATGGACCACTGCGAGAGGAGACGGCGGCTGGCGGGAGTATCGTCACTCACTCGAGCCTCCCACTGTATCGCAGCCTGAGTTGATGCCAATGTGAAACCGCTACCTGTTCGCCCGCCCCCTTGTGGCCGGATGCGGTCAGTCCCGCTCAAGATGCAGAGCGTCACACTATTATAGTGTCACACGTAAACTCCACGACCCAGCCTCTTTAAAATAACACCGTTGAGTTAGATTTCAATTTTCCATACTGCTTTTACTACATTTTAAACGCGCTTTCAAAGGTGAAAGCCTGTGTATGTGCAAAACTGAGATTATTAGAATCGATCAGAAGTTTCTGTCTTGATGAATAAATGTAGGACTGTACGAACTCTGTGTAGGCTGAATGCAAAGTAACTCCACTGCAGGGAGGTTTGGTTGCCGTGGGCACTGTGATGTGTGCGTTGGCAGGCGTTTGTGCACAGCACACGTTCACACAAGCACATGCTCTCACTATTGTCCGTGGAAGTGAACACGTTGACGCGGCTGCCCTTGGGAATGTGTAAAGGCGGAGGTTGGGTTGCCATGGTAGCTGTTTATGTAGGCTTTGGTGCACGTGTGTGTGTGTGTGTGTGTGTGTGTGTGTGTGTGTGTGTGTGTGTGTGTGTGTGTGTGTGTGTGCTGTGCCTGTGCTGTGTGTGTGTGTGTGTGTGTGTGTGTGTGTGTGTGTGTGTGTGTGTGTGTGTGTGTGTGTGTGTGTGTGTGTGTGTGTGTGTAGGGGGGAGAGGGGGGGGGATGGCTCAGGTACGGGGTGACACCTCCAATTGAATCATTGGCCTTGGAGCTGTACAGGGTCCCCCCCCCCCCCCCCCCCCCCTATGCTCACGCTTGGCGCATTGTGGAGGTGGGCTAGAGCAGGCGGCTTGAATTCAAATATTGAATGAAGGACTGAAAGTGAAGTCAACTGAATGCATCCCCATTGATGCCGCATCATTCTTCACAGCACAATGAATGCAATGGCACTCCTAGAGAGAGAGAGAGAGAGAGAGAGAGAGAGAGAGAGAGAGAGAGAGAGAGAGAGAGAGAGAGAGAGAGAGAGAGAGAGAGAGAGAGTCAGACCGAGAGAGGGTCAGAGAGAAGGATAGAGAGAGATGGATTAAGAGACTGATAGTCAGAGAGAGAGACAGAAACAGAGATTTTAAAGACAGAGAGAGAGAGGGAGAGAGGGAGAGAGGGAGAGAGAGAGAGAGAGAGAGAGAGAGAGAGAGAGAGAGAGAGAGAGAATGCTCCCTCATCCCAAACGTATACTCTGTCCTACCTAAAGATGATGTCAGCTTTTCTCCGATAGCGCATCAGCACTATCCACTCTGTGTGGGAAACCATTATAATGATGAGAACTTTCCACTGCAGAGAGAAACCTGTAGCCATAGAATAAGGGCTAGACTGACGCAACTAAACAAAAATAAATCCACTGAATTGGCATTTCTACAATTAGATTCATGGATTTAAATTGACCCAGGGGTATTACACAATCAAAAGTATACAAAAGGCGAAGAATATATATATCTATGATTTATTTTTTCTCAACAGTTAAATAAACCATTGTGTAAATAATTTATTTCTTAATATATGTTCTTGAAGGTGAAAACGAGGCACTGCCCCGAAGGAAATACACAATATAAGTCCAACAGAAACACGGGGACTATAGTTGTGATGCATGCAGCACCATTGTTGTAGTTTTAGCAAATGCCTCTTTCACCATTTCTCTATAGCATAGTACCGTTTATCTTCCGTCAACTTGTGTTATTCTGGTTATTCTCAGACCTTCATTATTTATTTTAATTCGAGAATCAAACAAGATGTATTTGTGTCAAAATGACCATATGGATTGTTATGATTGGATAGCGGCTCTATGGTGGATTTCTGTATTTGTGAATGGA
Organism: Gadus morhua; assembly: GCF_902167405.1. NCBI lineage: Eukaryota > Metazoa > Chordata > Actinopteri > Gadiformes > Gadidae > Gadus > Gadus morhua. Next base: position 2,292,799 of record NC_044051.1, on the reverse strand, counting down.
ATAAATATTGAACCTTTGAGCATATAGTGTCTCATCCTTTGATTGAACTTTGCTGCACTCCCTATCAACATCAAATCAATTTAAATGAAAAGTCAATCATTGCATTGACGGAGATCAGTCCGTCATTTCTTGTGACAAAACGACTTACAGAACAATGCCGTCTGGTAAAACGACAAACAGATGATGGTAGACATATTTATGAACAGAGATATAACACAGAGTTATAGTGCCACCTAGTGTACATCTAACTAACTGCATTTTCTTACATTAGCTGAGTGCTCCAAGCACTGCTCAACTATTGTTATTCTAAGGCTTTATTCTTTCTTTCTTTCTTTCTTTATAATTCTGCACAATAAACTGTTTGTGTGTATTTAAGTTCTCAGTTTTGCTTTGTATGCCGCTGAGCCCTCACCTGTACACTCTACCAGTTTACCTGACGTTTGGAAATCCTCTTTTTGACGTAAGTAAACACTTTTTAAGTTCTTCCAAACCTTGTTTTTCAGTTCTCTGTCCACACTCCTCCTTTTATCCTAGTCAAGTGTGATAGATAGTTGATACTGGTCTGGTGGTTTATGCTCTGGTATGTTTTTCTGAACAGGCCCTAACCCCACCCAAGGCTTCTTCTCTCCCCTCGTGGTCTTCGATGACAGAAACGATGTCATCTAAACTGATTTCGCTGTCTTGCTCCTCCCCCCGATCCATAACATCCTACATGGTCAGCGCGGAAGGCCCCTCCCCTTTCTGCCCCTGGATAATGAAGGTCTGATGATTTCCCTTTAGACTACAATGGCACACATCAAATTACAATTAAAGCCTAGAAAAATGTTGAGGTGTTTAATAATAAAATTGATTCGGTAATACTGACACCCACTGCTAAGCTACTCGTTTGGTTGACCGTTATTATGGTTTGGGGTCAGTAGAGGGGGCTATAGACCTTTGTATAATGTGAAGATTTAAACAATCCACCCTCCCAGGCCACGTCAGGGATATGTGTTGTGTCATAGTTTTGTGTTTATTTGTGTCCTGAAGTTGTGTTTTGGTGGTTTGATTTAGAAATTATCTAATTGACGTGATCATAAGCATACAGACAAAAATGGCTAATCACACACACACACACACACACACACACACACACACACACACACACACACACACACACACACACACACACACACACAGACACACACACACGACCAATCACGTGTGTGTGTGTGTGTGTGTGTGTGTGTGTGTGTGTGTGTGTGTGTGTGTGTGTGTGTGTGTGTGTGTGTGTGTGTGTGTGTGTGTGTGTGTGTGTGTGTGTGTGTGTGTGTTTATAGGAGGTGCGTGACCCAAGTGAATTTACTATTTAACTTCATGACCTAAAAACCTTTCTGGTGAAAACATGAGTTGTGCTTCGGGCTGGAGTCGATCATACTCTCTGTCGGAGGAAGATAGCTAAGCTGTTGTTATCGCCCGCAGCACAGGGCGAGGCTGGGGGGTATACCACGAACCTCGCTGAACATACCCAGGCTTTCTTGGGAAAACCTGGCTCGACAGAGCGGCAACTCGCAATCAGAGTTAAATGGTACCACGAAGCTCACTTTAGATTAAATTAGTTGAACCAGGTTTTCCGCTTTAGGTTCAGTGCGCGTTCATGTGAAAGGGGCGTTTTTTGCGTCATTTTTCTCACCTTTACGATAGATCAAGCAGTCTATATGCGTATAAGTGAAAAGATTCTGCATATTGTCTATAAAATAACTATGCCAAATGCAGAATTGTTTGGCATTAATCCAAATAGAATGATGATGATTTAAAAATGCATAAGCACCGTCCATCCTGCCTTATTCTATCATTTAGGGAATTCACTTTAAAAACACCCTATGTTAGAAATGTATGGCATGTTATCAACCGCTGAGAGGTAGCGGCTGTAGCGTAGTGGATTATTATAGGACCCGAACGCCATCGACCGGGGTTCAGATTCGCCGGTCTATCATCATGCATTTTACCCCCATAGATGTGGTGCCAGCACGGCCTTGAAGATATGGGTTCAAGTTCGAAATAAGCACAAAAATATAATTCCATAAGCTTTAGTGAATAAGTATTCCATATGCAAGAGATTTGGGACTTTTTAAGCTTCACATAAATTCGCGTCACTTGGGAGTCAAACCCCCCGCGCAGAAATTCAAGACTGACGCGCTACCTCCACTCTAGCACTCTGTCACGGAGACACAACGCGCAACAGTAAGCATTGTCTACATAAGGTCCAAAGGACGATCAAATAACGAACACCCTCTGATGAGAATCTGTATCTCTCATGAAGAACCCCAATTTCGTTGTTTGCACAATGAAAATAAAGTCTGAAATCTGAATATCGTCAGACAATGCCAAGGGATCGGTTCTCTCCCGTAAAACCCTCTGTCTCCGGAGAGACGCCTGTACGAGAAGTGCGCCGGGGTCCACGGGAACTCCCACAAATGGTGACGCCATTGTCAGAGGAGGGGCTAGGAAGCTGCGCACGCCGATCTCCGGCTAGACTAAGCCGAAAAACTGCTCCCGACCAGGTTTGGTTGCGAGCATAAGTCACCATGGTGATACAGCGACGCTAAAAGAGATCGACTTTCGTGGTACAACTAACCCAGGCTTGGAGCTCAACATACCTCGCTAACCCTCTAAGCGAGCTTCGTGGTACAGGGCCCTGGTCTGTGTATCCAACACTAACGTCAACAATGTTGAAACCGGTCTGGTCGGAACGAGACAACTGCTTCTTCATTGCGCAGAAATAGTCAAACAACAAAAAAGACGAACATGTTGTCTTCAGACTCTACTTGGAATGACGTTTACAAGTCAGTAGAAATATATAGGACCACACATCGTGTGTGCGTGTGTGTGCTTGCGTGCGTGTGTGTGTGTGTGTGTGTGTGTGTGTGTGTGTGTGTGTGTGTGTGTGTGTGTGTGTGTGTGTGTGTGTGTGTGTGTGTGTGTGTGTGTGTGTGTGTGTGCCTTTCTGATTAGTTTTCCCTGAAAGAACTGACAGGGAGGGAGCGGGTCCTGTGAGTTTCGAGGCTATAAAACTTCCAAGTGTAGGGTCTATCTGCAGACGGAGCCACTTGCCAAACATTGCTCTGCCAGACACGCCCACCGGCCAAACACGCCCATTGCCGTTCTATGGTGGCCATCACGGGGGAAAACAGCGCCACAGCGCTCCATTCACTTTGCACAGCGCTCCATTCACTTTGTATAGAATGCAAACAAACTTAATAAAAACGTAATAAAATATGCCTTTCACAAATACACGTTACTTTTTTTAAGGCCACGACTCTTGTCTGTCTATACGAGCTGTTTGTGTTAAAAATAATCCACCCATTGACATTTGTCCACTTTCTGTCTCTGTGATCGATTAAAAACGCGACCTGCTGCAAACGGTACCGACCCCGAAGTCCCTTCCCACGAATGGACCTGAGTCCCTACCCCATACCCATATACATCTACTACACATATAGGGTCTCAAAGTTTTCCTCCACTTTTGTCATGTAGGCTACTGATCCTGGTGCCTCTCTTCTTATCCACCGTTTCCTTCGTAAGGGATCACAGCTTTTTCTTAGGTTTACAAACCGTTTTAACATTTGAATAACTTGTATTGAGTGATCCTTAACACACAACAGCTTTTAGGAATGTTGTGAGTGGTTGTGGATCAACCAGGATCATGAACTCATACGCAAAGAGCATCTCCTCTCCTTCTCCTTAAGGAAAGCCACATAGCCTCTGTTAAAAGCATGTTTTTCTTAATTTTGTAAGCTTTGTAAAAATCTCATGGTTAAGACATTTCAGACTATTTCTATCTAGAAAATAAATAAAAGTAAACCAGTGGCAACAGAGAATCAGTACTTGGACCCTTATTATTGTATTGAAAAGCTCCCAATAAATCCAAAAATGTGTGTTTCGTAAACCACAACTCGAACATTGTGATGATACATATTGGCTAAAGGTGAAGACAGCAGATTGCACCAGAGACTTTACATGCAGTAGCATCATGTTCTCACCTGAGAGACGTGTCTTCTTTGAAGCTGAAGACATCTTTGTCCATGGTAACTCCACTGCCCTAAATGGATACCCAAATTCACATAAATACAGCTCTGATGGTGGACATTGTCTTTGTATGCAATTAACTTTATACTAACCATCTCCTTAGAAGGAAAGCTGTAAGGCCTCTTATTATAAGCATGGTCCTTGTCAGAGTCCAATGGCATCTGTAAACCAAACATCATTATTGCGCCATTATGTTTAATATGCAAAGGTTTACCACGATCCGGGTTGGATTCAGAATGACACAGTACCAAACTAAACCTACTGCAGGAGCCATAAAGACACATGAAGTACTTGAAAGTCTCCTTTTTCGTGCAATCCTGAAGACAGGTGGGACATTGTCTCGGAGGGTTGATTTTCCTTCCTCCGTAAAGTGGGCGAACTTCCTCCCATACCTGCAATTAAAACCCCAGAGCATTACATTTATTACCAGGTCT
>NC_044051.1:2228297-2283297 GCF_902167405.1 Gadus morhua | reverse complement strand
GCTTCTATCAAACGTCCATAAATCCTGGTTCTTGTTTTCCTAGAAGAGTCCAGCAGCAGAGAGCAGACTCCTCTGGACCCAGCTGTGTCTCCATGAAGAGTGACTGGTCTATGGATCATCCTGTTGGGTTTAAAGATGGACGGCCCTCCAGAGAGGAGAGGTAGGGGTTTCAAACAGACGATGAAAACAGACCAGTTGGCTGTTATCAGACTCTACTGATAATGATGTCTACAAGTCTGGGGAAATATAAGTGTGTGTGTGTGTGTGTGTGTGTGTGTGTGTGTGTGTGTGTGTGTGTGTGTGTGTGTGTGTGTGTGTGTGTGTGTGTGTGTGTGTGTGTGTGTGTGTGTGTGTGTGTGTGTGTTGAAGCCCAGAGCAGCAGCAGAGAGCAGACTCCCCTGGACCCAGCTGTGTCTCCATGAAGAGTGGCTGGTCTATGGATCATCCTGTTGGGTTTAAAGATGGACGCCCCTCCAGAGAGGAGAGGTAGGGGTTTCAAACAGACGATGAAAACAGACCAGTTGGCTGTTATCAGACTCTACTGATAATGATGTCTACAAGTCAGGGGAAATATAATTGTGTGTGTGTGTGTGTGTGTGTGTGTGTGTGTGTGTGTGTGTGTGTGTGTGTGTGTGTGTGTGTGTGTGTGTGTGTGTGTGTGTGTGTGTGTGTGTGTGTGTGTGTGTGTGTGTGTGTTCCCCCCAGACCCCAGAGGTCAAAGGTTACCAGTGCTCAGTCTCTACGGCAGCATCAAACAGAGCTCATCAAGGTGTGTAAATGTCCACCAAGACATCTGACTTCAGCTCTACATGAACATCAGAAAGCATCTCTTGTGGAGCTAATAGTCTCCAGGCTTCCCTCTTCAGACCAGCGGGACGTGAATCCAGGACAGATGCTTCTGATGTCCTCAATGAGTTCAGAGTAAAGTTCTCCTTGATGTTTGTTCTGTTCCAGAGGGCTGAGGAGAACGCACACGCTTTTCTAGACAAGGAGCTGAAGAAGCTCTGGAGGGATCTCTTCTCAGATTACCCACAATGCTCAGAGAGTCAGGGGGTGGAGGAGGAGGATGGTAAGAAGGAGGAGCAGAGGAGGCGCGCCATACAGGGAGTGGTGGACATCACAAAGCTCTGCCTGATGGAGATGAACCAGGAGGAACTGGCCGACACACTGTGGGGCGGTAAGAGAATCTTATTTTGAAGACAGAAAATACTCTTATTTGGCAAACAGAGGAGTAAGAAACTTAGTATAAATAGACTTTCAGGTTAAATGGTTTGATCCAGATATGTAGGGTTATTGTGGAGGTATCAGGTTAAATGGTTTGATCCAGATATGAAGGGTTATTGTGGGGGCATCAGGTTAAATGGTTTGATCCAGATATGTAGGGTTATTGTGGGTCTATCAGGTTAAAGAAGGTTCAACATTATACTGCAGATCAACAGCAGAATAACTGAGTTGAAGAGCTGCAACGCTGTCTAGCTATATCAGCATAGCAAGTCACTTTACAATGATTCAGCATCATTATTACTTTTTTTTAATCATAAGACTCATCTTATTGCTGTGGAAATATCAAAATAGTCCTGAACTTTTTGAATCTGTAACATGCTGTCCTTGTCACGACCAGCATCCCCGACCAGAAGTAATGAAGCCTCTAAATATCATGAAGTTGATCTACCTGGAAATATTGACCTGGTTCCACGGATGTCACCTTCCACTAACTGATGTCTTCCGTTGTTTTCTCTTTTAGGATCTGATGCTATCAAGTGCCAACATAAAATCAAGTCACATTTGAAGGAGAAGTTCAAGTATGTGTTTGAGGGAATCGCTAAAGCAGGACATTCAACACCTCTGAATGACTTCTACACAGAGATCTTCATCACAAAGAGAAGCAGTGGAGAGGTCAACAAGGAACATGAGGTCAGACTGATTGAAACCAGCGTCCAGGAAACCAGCCATGGAGGAAACACCTATCAGATGTGATGACATCTTTAAACCATTATCTGGACATGGTAAACCAATCAGGACAATAATAACAACTGGAGTGGCCGGCATTGGTAAAACCGTCTTAACACACAAGTTCACCCTGGACTGGGCTGAAGACAAAACCAACAACGACATACACTTCACATTTCTCCTCACTTTCAGAGAGCTGAATTTACTGAAGAAAGAGTTTAGCTTGGTGGAACTTCTTCATCACTTCTTTATTGAGATCAAAGAAGCAGGAATCTGCACATTCGACCAGTTTCAAGTTGTCTTCATCTTGGATGGTCTGGATGAGTGTCGACTTCCTCTGGACTTCCAGAACAACCCGATCTGGACTGATGTCACAAACTCCACCTCCGTGGACGTGCTGCTGACAAACCTCATCAGGGGCGTCCTGCTTCCCTCCGCTCGCATCTGGATAACCACACGCCCTGCGGCAGTCAATCAGATCCCTGCTGAGTGTGTTGACATGGTGACAGAGGTGAGAGGGTTCACCGACCCACAGAAGGAGGAGTACTTCAGGAAGAGATTCAGAGAGGAGACACTGGCCAGCACAATCATCTCCCACGTCAAGAAATCACGATGCCTCCACATCATGTGTCACATCCCAGTCTTCTGTTGGATCACTGCTACAGTTCTGGAGGACCTCTTCAAAACATCCAAGATAGGAGATGAGATACCCAAGACCGGTGACTCAGATGTACAGCCACTTCCTGAGGGTTCAGTCCATACAGGCGGACAGGAAGTATCATGGGAGAGCTGAAACAGATCCAGAGTGGAGTTCAGAGAGCAGGGAGATCATTGTTTCTCTGGGAAAACTTGCTTTTAACCAGCTGGAGAATGGCAACCTGATCTTCTACAAGGCAGACCTGGCAGAGTGTGGCATCGATATCAGAGCAGCCTCAGTGTACTCAGGAGTGTTCACCGAGATCTTTAAAGAGGAGTGTGGGCTGTACCAGGACAAGGTGTTCTGCTTTGTCCATCTGAGCATCCAGGAGTTTCTGGCTGCCCTTTATGTCTTCTTGTCCTTTATCGACAATGAGGTCAATCTGTTCACAGAAGAACAGCCAACCTCCGGTGAAGGAAAACACATCCTCTTCTACCAGAGTGCTGTGGACAAGGCCTTACAGAGTGAGAATGGACACCTGGACTTGTTCCTCCGCTTCCTCCTGGGCCTCTCTCTGGAGACCAATCAGATTGTCCTAAAAGGTCTTCTGGGACAGACAGGAAGTAGATCAGGGACCAATAAGGAAACAGTGTCTTACATCAAGGAGAAGATATGTGGAGATCTCTCTCCAGAGAGAAGCATCAATCTGTTCCACTGTCTGAATGAGCTAAACGACTGTTCTCTAGTAGAGAAGATCCAACGGTCCCTGACATCAGGAAGTCTCTTCAAAACACGCGTCTCCCCTGCTCAGTGGTCAGCTCTGGTCTTCATCTTACTGTCATCAGAAGAGGAGCTGGACGTGTTTGACCTGAAGAAATACTCAGCTTCAGTGGAGGGTCTTCTGAGGTTGCTGCCAGTGGTCAAAGCCTCCAAAACATCTCTGTAGGTTCACTCATAATAATGTATGACAATACACGACACAATATACCTGATAGTGGAATATATAAGTTATAACTAACAAAACATATCTGTAGGTTCACTGTTAACATGTATTACAATAAACAAACAATATAAATAATACTAGAATATAAAACGAGTATTGATTAAAAATAAAACATTTTCAAACACTACATAACGATTTACAATTGTATACCCCATAGATAATAAACATTTAAATATCCCTTGTTTTAGATATTTATTCACACACAAAAAAAAGTGAATACAATTAATACGTTAATACAATTCCTTCATTACGGGAAGGTAAAAGATTTAAGTTACTTTAATCACAGTTCCTAACATGTTGTGTTTATTGTTTGTGCAGGCTCAATGGCTGTCATCTGTCAGAGAGATGCTGTGGAGCTCTGGCCTCAGTTCTCAGCTCCAACTCCTCTAGTCTGAGAGAGCTGGACCTGAGTACCAACGATCTGAAGGATTCAGGAGTGAAGCGGCTCTCTGCTGGACTGGGGAGTCCATACTGTACACTGGAAACGCTCAGGTCAGTTTGACTCAATGGTCAAACAGATACACAACAAATACCACATCAGAGGACATTGAACAGATTTACCTCCAGAAAGTTAACAGGTCTTAATAAATAAGTAGAATATGTCCTCTTAGGGCTCAAGACACATTATCTACTGGTGACACTAACTTTTCCATTTGGTGGCACCTTAACAAATACGCACCCCTTTAATAGACGTGATAATGTCCTTAGTCACTTACCATCCGCATCTGTGTCCATTCATGTGAACAGATTCACTCACTTTAAATCAGTTGTTAATGTTTTGATTGCATAGGGGGCTTTTTCAGTTTTTACCGCCAGCTCTCTGTAGGTTCAACAATTACCTCTTCATCCTCCTCCTCCTCCTCCTCCTCAATCAAATACCTACTCATAATAACCGGCTTCTGATTGGATAATATACTCCAATTAGGATTTAACGTCTTCTCTTAGTCGTCCAGAATAGTGCATTAATTAGTAATTCTTCACATGCTCTTGAATAGTGCTAGTGCCGCAGTGACATTTCAATGACACTTTGCACAAAGTACAAACCAGTGTTTTAGTTTTCTGATCAAAGCAATGTATCTTCATGGGAACTTAAGTGGGTCGTGTTTCCAATTCAAACCCAGTTCCTAACATGTTGTGCTTATTGTGTGTGCGAAGGCTGAATCGCTGTCAGCTGTCAGAGAGATGCTGTGAAGCTCTGGCCTCAGTTCTCAGCTCAAGCGCCTCTAGTCTGAGAGAGCTGGACATGAGCAACAATGATCTGCAGGATTCAGGAGTGAAGCTGCTCTCTGCTGGACTGGGGAGTCCACACTGTACACTGAAAACTCTCAGGTCAGTTTGACTCAATGGTCAAACATTTACACCACAAGATCCACATCAGAGGACATTGAACAGATTTACCTCCAGAAAGTTAACAGGTCTAAATAAATAAAATAAAAAAGTGGTCTCAGGGCTCAAGACACTAACTTTTTAATTTGGTGGCACCCTAACAAATGTTGTCGCACCCCTTCAATAGGCGTGAAAATATCCTTGGTCACGTACCATCCATCTCTTGACCATTCGTGTGAACAGATTCACATGTGTACAGAATAGTGTATTTCTTCACATGCTCTTGAATAGCGCTAACCAGTGTTTTAGTTTTCTGATCAGAGCAATGTGTCTTCATGGGAACTTAAGTGGGTCGTGTTTCCAAATTAAACCCAGTTCCTAACATGTTGTGTTTGTTGTGTGTGTGAAGGCTGAATCGCTGTCATCTGTCAGAGAGATGCTGTGAAGCTCTGGCCTCAGTTCTCCGCTCCAACTCCTCTAGTCTGAGTAAGCTGGACCTGAGCAACAATGATCTGCAGGATTCAGGAGTGAAGCTGCTCTCTGCTGGACTGGGGAGTCCACACTGTACACTGGAAACGCTCAGGTCAGTTTGACTCAATGGTCGAACAGTTACACTACAAATACCACATCAGAAGACATTGAACTGATTTACCGCCAGTAATAGTTTGTGTGTGTGTGTGTGTGTGTGTGTGTGTGTGTGTGTGTGTGTGTGTGTGTGTGTGTGTGTGTGTGTGTGTGTGTGTGTGTGTGTGTGTGTGTGTGTGTGTGTGTGTGTGTGTGTGTGTGTGTGCGTGTGTGTGTGTAGCTTGTCTGGCTGCCTGGTCACACAGGAAGGCTGTGCTTCTCTGGCCTCAGCTCTGAGCTCCAACCCCTCCCATCTGAGAGAGCTGGACCTGAGCTACAATCACCCAGGACACTCTGGAGCTGCGCTGCTCTGTGCTGGACTGGAGGATCCACACTGGAGACTGGACACTGTCAGGTATGGAGAGGACAGCTCACCACTCAGGGACAAAGTCTCCTACAAGGATTCAAGCTGCTGCTAGATGAAGTGGTTTGAAAAGGCAGCTGTCACTCATGTTGTGTAGAACGTGATGAGAGCGCAGATGATGAAGGTGAATGTTTCAACATGCTGCTCTCACTTTGATTCCCCCCCAGTGTGGAGCACGGTGGAGTGTGGAGGCTGAAACCAGCTCTAAAGAAGTGTAAGAACCTGTTTGATTCATCACATCACACACTCACTATTTGAAAAGTCCATCCACACAGCAGGAGGTGATTTCCGCTCATTCACACGTGGTCTGCATACACAAAATAAAATAAATAAAAATTGTGGGAGTAGATTCAGATTATACATCTTTCTAAAGCCCAGTTCAGACCAAAGATTCACCTTGCAACGCCTTGCAACTCGCAACGCCTTGCAACGCCTTGCAACCCCTTGCAACGAGACGGGCTGCGACGTTCTAAAACTGGGCAGTTCACACCGGCTGCAACGCGCTGCAACGGGCTGCGACGCTAGGTGGTTTCCATAGCAACTGTGAACGCTCTGGCACATGCTGAGAGCCGCAACAGCATTATTTGCGTAGGTTAGGTTAGATTAGTTAGGTTTGCAATTAGTTTTATTTTTATTTTACTTGAGAGTAGGCTAGAGTTACTATGTCTTGTCATTCTCCACTACATCTGCATTGGAGTAAATAGCTGGAGCTTACAGTTAGTTTAGATTACCCGTTGTTGGATACATTGCATTTTCCGGTCATTTGTCGTCCTCATATCTGTATGTGCACACAATTATTCATGTCTGCGATCATCACAGAGTCCACAAGCAGCAGGTCGAAATTCCCGATGGGTCACAATTCATGACAGCAGACCATCGAAATCTGCGACCACACTGTAAATGCGGGGAAAATGAGTCAAACTCCAACCAAATGTTTTCAGGTCATTTGTCGTCCTCATATTTGTATTTGGACACAATTATTCGTCGTAGAATTCAGCAAGATTAAAAGTGCAAATACATCAACAAAAATACGACAGTACGGTACCGGGACGGAGTAAGGCCGTGACGTACAAGTTGTTCTGTGCTGTGATTGGCTGAAGAGGAATAGTTAAATCGCCGCGTTCTAAAACTGGACCTTGCGATTTGACATGTTCAATCTCTGGCGACTCCTTGCAACGCCTTGCGACGCCTTGCAACGGCTTGCGACGCCTTGCAACGGCTTGCAACGGCTTGCAACGACCCGTTCACACCGCCCCTGCGACGTTCTAAAACCGTCTCGTTGCAAGCCGTTGCAAGGTGAATCTTTGGTCTGAACTGGGCTTAAGTCTCAAATGTAAATGATTTACACGTAAGTTTAACTTAAATGATCTTATAAACAATGTTCACAACTATTTCTAAAGCTATAGCACACTAATTCACTATAGTAGCTCTGATATTATTTACTCTTTCTAAGTTAATGTTTGTTGAGTAGATGAACGTGAAACTGGAAGAAGAATGTAAGACAGTACTAGTGATGATGATGATGATGACGATGATGAAAAATGGTACAGCAACTCATCATTTCTTGTTCTCCGTCAGATGCCTGTGAACTCACACTGGACCCAAACAAGGCCAACAGACGACTCTCTCTGTCTGAGGACAACAGAAAGGTGACGGGGTTTGGAGAGGATCAGTCGTGTCCGGATCACCCAGAGAGATTTGCCCTCCGGCCCCAGGTGTTGTGTAGAGAGGCTCTGACTGGCCACTGTTACTGGGAGGTAGAGAGGGAAGGACGTGCTCTGCTAGGAGTGACATACAGAGGAATCACAAGGAGAGGAGAGGGTGTTGACAGCTTGCTTGGAAGGAACAACAAGTCCTGGATTCTTGTTTGTCATGATGATAGTTACTTTGCCTGGTACAACGGTAGAGGAACAGACATAGTTCTCCCTTCCTCTGGTTCTCACCAGAGTAGGAGTGTATCTGGACCGGCCTGCTGGCTCTCTGTCCTTCTACAGAGTGTCCCCAGGTGGAGGAGGGTCCTCAGACACACTGACACACATCCACACCTTCCATTCCTCCTTCACCCAGGAGGACCTCCTCCCTGCGTTTGGGTTCCCTGTGCTCTCTTCAACTGTAGGTTCCTCAGTGTCTCTGTGTCAGTTATAGTCCCTCTCCTCTCTCTCTCCCCCCCCCCCCCCCCCAGTCGGAGGACGCACGCAGATATTAACCCACACGCATATATTAACCCACACGCATATATTAACACACACACATATATTAACACAAATGTGCCCACACATGAACACATATACACAAACATGCTATGTAAATACCAGTGCTGTCAGTTTAACGCGTTATTAACGGCGTTAACGCAAGCCAATTTTAATGGCGTTTTTTCTTTTTTGCGCGGGATTAACGTTCTTTTGGCTTGGCAAACGTTGTAGTTTGACTCAGTTAGTCCCCTCTAGACAAAATCGACTTGGTTGCGACGTGGACAGTTGTTGCAGCTGTTTTGTTGAGTGAGTGAGAGGTTTCGGGCACACAGCTCAGGCTGCCTGATGGCGCTGCAAGGAGCTTTTATAACAATGTTGTTATCCCGCTTTAGTCTGCCCGACAGCCCCGAAACGTTAACGGCCCATTGGGGCTGTTAACTCTCCCGATTACAACTCCGCCACTGTGTGTGTGTGCGTGTGCGTGTGCGTGTTATTCGATAGCCTGGTAATGTATATAGGCCAACGTACGGTAGGAATATTCATAATGGTTTAAATAATAAATGTTTTAGTATTTCTTTGCTGAGCAAGAGTTTTGTTCGAAAGTTCAGTGATTGAAACAAATATAAGCCTGGGCTATTGAAGTTTTACGGTAGGCCTACCACTGTCATGCACCCGATGTCAAGTGGACCGGGTTGAATTCACTGCGGGTCTCTTCTTATATCCATCTTACCAAATATATTTTATTACTGTCCTTCTCAACACTCTCTGATCTCACTAAAAGGCTAGCAGCACGAAATGAAGAGATTTTTAGAATAGAAAGAATTGTGGGATTAATCTCGATAAAATATTTTAATCACTTGACTAATAAATACACATATGTACAGACACACATATTAAGACACGCGAACACACACTCGCTTGCACACACACATAAACACACATGCGCGCGCATACAAAACGCTTATATAAACACACAACACGTATATATGAACACACACACGTTTATATGAACACCAACACGTATATATGAACACACACACGCGCTCACACACACACACACACACACACAAATTATGTAAACACACAGACATGCAAATATGCTTACACACAGGCACGCATGCATTTCCAATGAAAACACACTCACACAGACTACACACACAACACACACACACACAGAGTTTTGGTGATTTTTGGTCATGAAAATGTTCTTGGGTTTCTGAAAGTTGATCTTGTTAACCCTGACAGGAAGAGACTTTAAGATCTTCCATGAGGTTAGGGTTAGGGTTAGGGTTATATGCAGGTTTTACAAAGACCATATTTCTAATGTCAAATGTATTTTAAACATTGGTTGATGGTAAATCTAAACATCATTGTACTACAATGTTGTGTATATTATATCGGACACATACATAAATATAATTATGTAGATCAGATGTTAATAATTTCATACTGCAAGGCTCAGATATCAGTTTATATTTTGATAAGCCTAATATAGAACCTGATTTAAAGCAGACCTATATAATGCAAGCTGTCTGGGAAAAAGTTTATCAACGTTGTGATGACTTTAAACTGAGTATTGATTCCTTGGCCCAATCCCAATGTCCGGACTCATGGACTCACAGACTTTGCTGCGCGTTCTCGCGAAATTATTAAAGGAGACTAGGGCCCGACCGATTCATCGGCCTGCCGATTTAATCGGCCGATTATAGCCTTTTTGAAAATAATCGGCATCGGCCAAAAAGACGCCGATTACAACCGATTATTATTAATTTTTTTTAAATGTTATTGCGCTTAGTATCCTGCAGATTGCGCTCCTACTCGCCTTGCTAACTAACAACTTTTGCTGGAGTAAAAAAGAGGAGATTGAATTTTACCGTACAACATGAAAGCACGCTCGCTCAGGCAGCTCCGCGCTCACCTCACCAATGTACACAAGACGCGTTGTTTGAGCATGTTGTGCCTGTTTTTCTTTAGGTCCCAGGCCATGTTAATTTGTTATACTGTAGACTCTAACGGTGAGACCATACTGCTCAGCACGCACGTGTTAGTCACTGCTCACGAGCGCAGCACATTGGGAGTTAGTTATTTATTTTACATTTTACATTACACTCATTTTTTACTGTAAATGTATTCTAAAAAACTCAAAGGTTCTGCATTCGATTCACATATTCGTCAAAAGTGTTTAAAGAATATTTAAGGTATCAAAAACTACGTTTTATATGCTTTTTATTTTTTTACTTTTTTTAATCGGCCGATTAAATCGTAATCGTAATTTTTCTCTGAAAAAGATCGGCATCTGCATCGGCACTCAAAAATCAATATCGGTCGGGCCCTAAAGGAGACATATTATACCACCAGGTGTGACTGTGATTAGCCTTACAAGCCGTTTCGAAAATCTGCCCCATATGACATCCCTAGCACAAATCTAGGTGGACACGCCCACTAGTGTTGTCACATGGGGCAGATATTCGAAACGGATTGTAAGGCTAATCAAACTCATACCTGGTGGTATAATATGTCTCCTTTAAGGCTTTAGGGCTGTCCCAATGTCGAGTTCCAAAGGGCGTGAGGGTTTGAGTCCACACTTACTGAACCCTTTCCATGACTCCGCATCAGTGAATGACTTCACCTAAGCCTAAGGGAATTACCTGCAGTTCAAAGCGTTGTGACGTTTACCGCGGAGACCACAGTGAAATTAGGAAGGTAAACGACAAAACGACGCTACTGTCAATGCGAGACCAGATGGGGAATTTTGGCCTTGTTTTAGCAAGCCAGATCATTTGGATCAGCTCACCAACAAGAGCCGGATCTTTTGGCTCTTCATATTACTACTTGTACCTTTTTCAGCCAAATGCAGCCCGTTCTGACTTATGATTAGTATCTGTAGGCCAATAATCACCTAAACTATTCAATGCATCCTTTATACTGAAGTATTGAAAAGTAGAAATTATATTTTCTTATATCAATCAATTGCTGTAGCCGATTGTTTTCATTGCATTTTCAAAAATAAACTCAAATTGAAAATTCCCTAACCGGCAAGTGTCATCTTTGTCATTAAACGTTGCCAAGGTAACATGTGCTCTCGTGAAGTGCTGACCCAATCCCATATATACCTATTTGAGCCCATGTGGCCTCACACACTCACTCACTAAGGTTAATTAGCACCTGAGATAAATTAAATCTGTGAGTCCTTTAGGATTAGGCCCATGTGTTCTGTGAGGAACAACACGGCAGCAGAACATGTTCAGTTATTAAAGATATATGCACACCTGTTTATGATTACTAATGTCTGCTGCTTCTATTCTTTGAGTCCTTGGGTTTATTGTGTTATGTAAGAGACTGTTCTTAGGCTATATTGTATGAGTCCTTGTGTTTATTATGTACATTTCAGGGACTGGTCCTGGTTCCGGTCCCGGTCCCAGTCCTATTCTGGGTCCGGGTCCTGGTCCTGGTCCGGGTCTTGGTCCCCGTCTGGGTCCGGGTCTTGGTCCCGGTCCCGTTCCCGGTCCAGGCTCTGGTCCGGGATGGTGATGATGATGATGTTGGTTATGATGGTGACGATGATGATGATGGTGATGATGATGATGATGATGATGATGATGATGATGATGATGGTGGTGGTGATGATGGTGGTGACGGCAGTGGCAGTCTGTCCAAGTAAGTTCTAGGACTTCGAGGATGAGGCGGGCTTCGGAGAGGACCACTGTCAGTTCGTGGACTCCTTCCTGGACGAGAGGACAGGCCCACAGCTCCGCCCCCGACAGCTGCCGCCGCGCACAGGTGATCCTCGCCCTCCAGTGCCCCTCACACCCCCTGGTTACCCCGGTTACCCTTACCCTGGTAACCGGGGTCTCTGCCCGTTTTTTGATGTTGAGGGTCAACGTGGTAACCGGGGTCTCTGCCCGTTTTGTGATGTTGAGTGTCACCGTGGTAACCGGGGTCTTTGTCCCGTTGCATGATGTTGTGGTCACCGTGGTAACCGGGGTCTCTGCCCCGTTGCATTATTGTGCGGGTTACCACGGTAACAGGGGTCTCAGCACGTTGCGTGATGTTGACCTTTATGCCTCCTTTACTTCACCTTTGTGGAAAACGTCATCGGGTCAAGGAGAGATGAAAAGGTGCTTCCTTTCGAACATAGTAAAGAGACAGCTCTGTTTAAAATGAATTCGACTCCACGTCCTAACCGACGTCATTACGCGACGGGGAGTATGGCTGACCTCTAGCGTCTCTACGGTGGAACTACAGTTTTCCGAAGTGGGTCTACAACAAGCGTCCTTTTGATCCATGCATTCTTGCATTGATTTCAATCAGGTTGTCGCCACCAGAGAGAATCAGGGCGGTCTTGGCCAACGAATATATTTTAGGCCAGTTGAATCCCAGTTAACATGTGAAAAAAAAGAGGCTCAATTTATGTTGATGTTGAAATTACTTTCTTAAATGTGAAGTCGGCATTGTATTTTCTTACGGTGTATATTGTGTTCTTAATGACCAACAATCAATTGTTTCATATCGATTCAAATAATGTGTTTCTGTAATTGGTATCCATTATTGTGAATTGTATTTTCTTCTCTTCTATTATTCTGCTTTACCGCGTCTCTCATGCATCTTCGCGTGGAGTCGGTAAACTTTGACGGTGGCATGTTGCTTTAAATATTGCCGGCGGAAAGGACAACCTCCTTAACAAGTGGGCCGAAAAGGAAAACCACTGGGGGTTCATGGGCCACGCAGAGTAAAACTACGCCAATGAATCGCTACAAATAAATCTTACTTAAAGTAGTGTTAACTTAATATATATAGTACTACTTCATGGAATAAACTTGTCAGACACATTTCTTCCTTCTTCACGTTTAATCGTATCATTAAAAAAGATTTTGTTCTCACATATTTTGGACACGTATTTAGAATTCAACAATGTTGTTTGAATCATCACAAAACAGAACTACTGTACATATGAGACATTTGGAGCCTGTGAGTCAGTGAGAAAGATTGCACTGCCTTGTTTGCCTAGTTTGGCTCATCCTGAGACACAGCTTCTCATAGGTCATCGAGCAACGTGCCCTTGTTCTGACGGCCTTCATATGAGAAAAGCTAGACTCATACGTATCGGTTGAGCCAAACATTGTCAGAATAAGTGATGCCAGTTCCTGATTGTGGGATACTGATACTGGCTAGTATCACCGGCTAGAAACATGATTTGCATGCAACTATGTTTCTCCTTTATTTTATTTATTTTTTGCACACAACCTCTTGTGGGCCAGAAAAAAATCAAGAGGGGCCGCATTTGGCCCACGGGCCGCTAGTTGAATAGGCCTGGATTATGGGATGCAACTATCTCCTTTCCTTTCGCAAAGGTAACCTTTGCTAAAAGAGGGTTAAAGGAAGCATGGAGGCTCCTTTCCTAAGGATTTTTAGAATTCGAACCACCTTTCCTCCAAGCACTTCCAAGCACATCTCCATAGGAAACTTCCTATGGAAAAAAGAGAATTTGTAGAGGCCCCCGGTGTTGTAAATACAGACAGAACTATCAGGAGACTGGTATGGATCTAGAGCGTGTACTTATATACGGAGGAATAGGTAGTACCTTTGTACTACCGCCAAGTGAGTTGATATCAGGATGGTTCTAGACCAGCCTGTTCTACAGGTGGACCTGGTTCTCTAGACCAGAAGGTTCTGGTTCAGAGGGTTCTGCTGTTTGTACAGGAAGCTTCCCAGTGCAACCAGAGTCTGCTCCTGGTTTTACAGGGAGCGTCCCAGTACACCCAGTCCCCAGTCCTCAGTACGTGGAGCTGACAGGGGGCCAGTCAGTTCCACGCTTTGCACAACAGAAATGTATTATCTGTAAATGGAGAGGATGTCTTTTTTCTCAGTACATTTTTGTAAATTACATTATTATTATTGCCACCTCCCCTGCAAACAACAATCACGTTTTATTCTCCTGCCTGTTGGAGGATGTGTCTTCGGTCTTCTACGCACTAAAAACTCCTGGATCGATTTTTTGATAATAAAATAAAAAAAAGATCCTATCATAAAAGGCCCCAGTGTTTTTGTGGTATCCTTTATTTAGCTTTAAGGAAGTTCAGAGCAAGGTTTACAGTGGTAAGTTAAGTAAGTTAGTTATGTTAACTTAGTAAGTTAGTTATGTTAACTAAATATAATATAATATTATATTATATTATATTATATTATATTATATTCTACCGACTTGTGACCCTCACAATTTGGATGAAACAGGGGAGAAATAATGTACTGTGTCGGACACGGGTGCTAGTCGGGTCGGTCGCGGGTTTTGCGATTGCGAGCGAGTGCTGGAGATGTTATTCAGGAGCGGAGGAGTCAACTAAAACCGTCCACAGTGGATGATGTGCTTTTTTTGCACAGCAATCCAAAGCACCAGGCCAAACACCAGATAGTGTAATTCCCCGCACTCCATAGTCTATAGAATAGTGCAGTTTATATTCTGTTAACCCAAACCTTAATTATTTAAAAAAACTTGAGAATGAAGACAACAAGATGCATTTGTGTCAAAATGCCAATATGGATCATTGTGTTTGGATAGACGATGTATGGTGTATTGCTATATTTGTGAATGGAATAAATATTGAACCTTTGAGCTTAGTGTTCCATCCTTTGAATGATCTTTGTTGCACTCCCTATCAACATCAAATCAATTTATATCAAGTCATTCATAATATTGATTGGAGACTCATGTCTTGTGACAAGACGATTTGAAGAACGTGTACTGTCTAGTAAAACGACAGATGGATGGTAGACAGATTTATAACCAGAGCTATAACAAAAATAGAGTTAAAGTGCCACCTAGTGTACATCTAACTTACTGCATTTTATTTCATTAAGTGAGTGCTGCAAGCAGCACTCAACTATTGTTGTTCTAAGGCTTTATCTTCCTTACTTTCATTATGATTCTGCAAAATATTGTGTATTTAAGTTCTCAGTCTTAATTTGTTTGCCACTGAGCCTTCAACTGTATATACCAGTTTACCTGACGTTTGGAAACCCTCTTGTTGACAAGAAATTAAAGTTCAATTTTAAAGTTATTCCATTCCTTGTTTTTCAGTTCTCCCTGTCCACTCTCCTCCTTTTATCTTAGTCAAGTCTGCTCGATATCAGTTGATACTGGTCTGGTGGTTTATTCTCTGGTTTAGTGCTGCTCTGGCCCTAACCCCAACCAAGGCTTCTTCGCTAGCCTTGTGGCCTATGACGACAGTAAAGATTTCATCGCTGTCTTGCTCCTCCCCCAGTCCCATGACATCGTACACGGTCAGCGCAGTAGGCCCCTCCCCTTTCTTCCCCTGGATGGTGGAGGTCTGATGATTTCCCTTTAGCCTACACTGGTACACAAATTACAATTAAAGCCTAGAAAAATGTTGAGGTGTTTAATATTGATTCAGTAATACTGCCATCCACTGCTAAGCTGTTCTGCAGTTTGGTTTACGGTTATTATGGTTGGGGTCAGTAGAGGGCGCTATAGACCTTTAATATATATATATTTTTTTAATTTGTCGTGTAGTTGTGTTTTGGTGGTTTTATTCCAGAATTATTTAATTGACGTGCTCATAAGCACACACACTCACACACAGGAAATCACACACACATACACACAAGAGAAAGGAGACCATGTGATAAGGAAGACATTCTACTGTTTCCACAGAGAGCTCAACTTCACAACCCTGCTGGCTGTGCACAACCTTTTTCGGTTCATGTGTGAGTGTGTGTGTGTGTGTGTGTGTGTGTGTGTGTGTGTGTGTGTGTGTGTGTGTGTGTGTGTGTGTGTGTGTGTGTGTGTGTGTGTGTGTGTGTGTGTGTAGGGCTTTTTTTTTACATTCAACCTTTCATTTGTGTGTAGTATATTATTAATGGTTAGGGTTTGAACCCTTTACAGCTGTTATTTAACATTATGATAAGAAAAACTACATGCAATATTCACATTACATTAAAACCATTTGACCGTACACTGGGGCCTCAAGTCTACAAAACATGAAACACTATAGTACTAACCCTAACACATAGTATTAATCTTTATGTTAATGAATTGTGTGTTCAAAACAAGAACATCCATCCGAACATTACATTCATGTACATTGCTATACCCCCCCCCCCACACACCGTATCCTCTCCTATGTGTGGCAAAGATACTGGGCCATACTCCTTGATTTCCAGGAAACATTTATGTTTATGTAATTTCATCCAATCCTGCTTACAGTCACAATAAATTCATCGATCACATTTTGTACAATGCAGACTATCTAGAAGAAACACTTTAGTGAGGACCATATAGTCTCTATGGTTAGACCTGTTAGGGGTTGTCCATGGAATTTCAGTAACTGGATTTGAAAAATTCCTCGAAAACGTTAAAATATATATATATTTAGAAGTTGAATATAAAGCGCGTCAAGACAATCATTATAATCAACGGCCCGAAATAGATGCATAGTTAATTAAACATCGTACTTAATCCCTGATGATGTACAACCGAGAACGCTGCTATTATTAATCTGCGTCTTCATCCTTTCTGTACATAGCATCCAACACAAGCTGTATCTTTTAATATTATCTAATCTAACAAATACAGCATTGGCCCCGAAGGCAATCGAAAACGCAGCATGGTTCCATTTTTTAAAGGGGAGTTATAGCTATAGAAGAGATGGCCTGAGATAACTCCTAGCATAGCCTGACATTTTAGTTTCATGTTGATTCAGGTTTATCCAAGGACTCCCACTGGCTGTAGTCGTGGCTGTACTGTACACTGTCCTGTAGTGAGGAGAGGCAGAGGTAACCCTAACCCTCACCCTCACCCTGGAATGGAGTACCCACGGGAAGGGAACACACGTCTACGCTCACCACTGCGTGAACTTTGATAGGTCACTAGTACACGCTACGAGACCTGCAGTATCGCATGAGGAGGCTCAACCGTGACGTAAACAGGGAGTACGTGCTCGAAGACTGAGGTGGTTCTGGGATAACTTCACTAGAAAACGCTTCATTCAATTCTATGTGGTAGACCCATCTTTTTTACAACTAAATGTTGACCTTTAAATAGTCACCTTGGGTTGATTATGGTAACGGAAAAGATTTGTCTTTCAAGTGTTTGTTTAACATTCATGGAAGAAAAGACATTCTTAGTTGAATTTAATTCAATTGATTTCAATTCACAGTACTTAATCAATTGAAGGCAGGTGGTTTTGCAATCAGGCATGGACGCCGAACATATAATATCCTACACAACTACAGTTTTTCTCAGTCGCTTTGGTACATTTCTCAGATCAAAATTGAAATTCTCAAAACTACCTGTTCAATCTTCACATCATTGTCTGTGTCGCTTGTGCACATCAAAAAATAAGTTTCTCCTTTCTTTGAAGAAGTTGCAAATGCTTTGGTACATTCATGAAAATGATTATGTATAATTCTCTGCTCTTCCCTACACTATTAATTGCTTATGTCATGTTGATCAAAATATAATGTAATGGGTCTGTAACTCTCTATTGAATAGTCTCACGCAAAACTTTAGGCAGTAGTGCATTGCATAAGTCTTTGCATGAAAAATGGTTGGACAAGTTGTCATAATATGTCAAGCATATTTATATACATTTCCATTAGTTCTTTTTTCTAAATCTGTCTTGAATTGGTAAATTGCTACCAGGTGAATCTTGTCTTTCTCTAAAGAGGGGAAATGTGTGAAGTGTTAGATCAACCAACGATCAACCAGTTTACTGAAATAGATCAAAGGTGCATCTCATGAACCATGAACTGGCTAGTATATGTATAGCTGGAGCACAACACAATGTTACATTGTCTGACAATGGAAGGACAAGGAAGCTTCAAGTTTTCAGAATTGTGTGCATAGTTCCATCTTTTGTGTGTTTACAATCAAGGAAAACGGTCAGACCTGGGACAACCGGGGAGCAGTGATTACCCCCCCCTCAGCCTCACCCCCCTCACCCTCGGCCCCCCTCCCCCGCCCTCAGTCCCCCACCAAACCTCACCCCCCCTCCCCCTTACCCCCCCACCCCCCATCAACCTCGGACCCAGAGGTCCTAGGGGTCAAAGGTCACTCCCTGAGGAATCTAGACCCAGAGCTCCTAGGGGTCAAAGGTCACTCCCTGATGACTCTAGATCAAGAGGTCAAAAGCTATTCCAAGACGAATCTAGGCCCAGAGGTCAAAGGTCAATCCCTGTTGAACCTCGGCACACTATTTCAAGGTTCAGCATCAATTGAAATCTCTCCACAGATTTAATAGGTAACGTTGGATTGGACAGATTGGACCTCTAGATGGCGACACAACACCACAAACCTAGCCTGGTATGTACCCTTTAAAACTGCATCGAGACATTTCTGCTGCACTTTACTTTGCTTTCAACTGGTTTGGATTGAGTCTCATGGCTCTCACCCGTCCGTTTGATCACGTGACATACAATCAAAACAATTTGAATATTTATTTTGCGTTTCAATCCCCTAAAATAGGGCCCTAGGAGTCTATCAGCGGTGTTCTGAACAAGCAGGAAGCTTTTCATACAGTTTTTCTCAATTGTTTAAACACATTTTCTGAAACTATAGCTCAATTTCTCAAAACACTAAGGGCAAATCTGGAACAAGTTTACCATTTTGTCAAAACTCCACAAATCACTGCACTCAAAACCATGTTCTCTCTTCTCAAAACTGTTTTTTTTCCACCAAAACAAGAAACACAACGATGATATGAATGTCTCTTAGAGAGCATCAATTAACCATTTGTGTGATAAATTTAAAACACTTCCATCAAAATACTGTTTACCTATTTTTTGGCTTTATGAGGCCATGTTACATAATCAAATGTATACAATTGTTTAGAAAAAGCTTCCTTTTTTAAAGTTGCAATTAGGTGGTACATACAGTATAAATATTGTTGCCATATTTTAATACAATACTGTGAATATATCACATAAATATTGCATTGATACAATTGTATCTCAATGCATATTTGTCCATTCAATGAGCTCCAATGGGCTAAACTCACAATCCCACAGAGTCATACTGTACACCTATAGTTGATACTGCAACATTGTTGGAGTATTTTGGCAAAACTCAGTTATTGCACTGATGAATGAAAAACACTACAATTTCTTTTTCTTTTTTAGAAAGGGTAACTTATTTGTTACTGTCATACTGTAAAATGTTCAGCTGAACTGACTGCAAAAAAAGCTTTCCGTAGGCCAACAAAAAATAAAAATAGGAATATAAGTGAGGTGAAACAGATCTATATATGTTAGATTTCAGCTTATTTCTAAACTGTTCTTAAAGACTCTGCATTGTGTATTCCTCCCTCGTAGTAGTAATTCTTGAAGTGGAAATCAAAGCAACTTGCCAGGTTGGATCCGAGGGTTGAATAGAAGGTTTATTGGAGGATGTAATACAGCACAGGTACAGACTTAGGTGGGATAGTCTCAGTGTAGGAGGTGAGGAGCAGTCTCCAGACGTGCTCCTTGGCTGTCCATCCCTCTTCTCACCGAACCAAAGGGTTGGGGCCAGTATTATAGGAAAGAAAGCGTGAATAACAAAATAACAGTCTCCCTTAATAAGGTGTATGGCCCTGGCTATGTCCCAGACCACAGGGTTGGTTCGTCCTTGTTGGGACATCACAAATGACAGAATGTTGGAATAACACCTCGTACAGTAGGAGAGGCACTGGCCTGTTCCTAGACTAAGAGATGTGAACACATAGAGGCACTAAAAATACAACAACATTCTGCATAACTCCCTGTTGATCATATTAAACGTAGTTTAAAGATCACCCTTTAAATGAGAATTCAGTTTATCTACTGGTAAACAATTAACAATTATATAAAATAACACCTCGTACAGTAGGAGAGGCACTGGCCTGTTCCTAGACTAAGAGATGTGAACACAGAGAGACACTAAAATACAACAACATTCTACATTCCTCCCTCTTGATCATATTTAACGTAGTTTAAAGATCACCCTTTAAATGAGAATTCAGTTTATCTACTGGTAAACAATTAACAATTATATAAATCAACAAAATGAAGCATAAAAGGCAATAGTAAACATAAAAAAGTATACTCATCACCACAAGTAAACCAGACGTAGGCTAATTAAAAAATAAAACACTCATTAGGTTACTCATGATTAAACCAAAACAGATTTAAATTGTAAAATAAAGGAAATGGAGTGTCCAGACAGCGCCCTCTGCTGGGCAGTGGAGCTCCACCTTCCTCTGACAGCTCTCACTGTCCCCAGCAGTAAAGTGGTTCTGTTGGTCTGAACAACACTAAAGGGCCCAGAGGAAGGCTTAGCCTTAGAAACGGGGGGAAGTTTGGGGCCCCAGACCTTACGATGGGGGGGGGGCTCTCTAACACAGCTACCCTGAGGGGGGGCAACAAGATCCGGTGAAACACACATGGAGATAACTTGATGACCACATAGAGCATGATAACAGAAAGGACCAATGGCAGTGCCCTCTGGACTATCTGAGACAACATAGACCCACCCAGCCCGCTGAGCCATCCCACACATGTACCTCAGTCTGTACCCCCCCTCCCATTCTGATCAGGCCAGAGCAGCTCCCACACATGCGCGGGAGCATGTGTGTGTAACGTATGCACACCCTCACCCCCCTCCCTCACCCTCACCCCCCTCCCTCACCCTCACCCCCCCACACCTTCCCCTCATCCGCCCCCTCATGTGTGTGTTTGCATGTGTGATGATGTGTCATTATAGTCCGGGAGCCGGACCCTCAGCCCCGTCACCCCCCCTCAGCCTGACACAGAGACTCCCCTCAGTCTCGGGGGGGGGGGGAGGGAGGGAGGGAGGGAGGGAGGGAGGGAGGCAGGCGGGCGGGCGGACACTGAGGCCCCTCCGACCCCCCCCCTCAGCACCCTTGGTGTGTGTGTGTGTGTGTGTGTGTGTGTGTGTGTGTGTGTGTGTGTGTGTGTGTGTGTGTGTGTGTGTGTGTGTGTGTGTGTTTACAGGCGTGCAGGCGCTGAGGGAGGAGGTCCTTTTGTTTTTCTACACCCGACACAGAGACGCTGAGGACCCCCCCCACCCTACCCAGACCCCCGGGAGGAGGTCCTCCTGGGTGAAGGAGGACCAGAAGGTGTGGATGTGTGTCAGTGTGTCTGAGGACCCTCCTCCACCTGGGGACACTCTGTAGAAGGACAGAGAGCCAGCAGGCCGGTCCAGATACACTCCTACTCTGGTGGAGCCAGCGGCGTGGAGAGGGAGGAGTGTCTCTGTACCGTTGTAGCAGGCAGAGTAAGGATCCTCTTCATCACAACCATCATGACAATAAAGACTCCAGGACTTGTTGTTCTGTCCAAGCCAGCTGTCACCACCCCGTCCTCTCCTTGTGATTCCTCTGTATGTCACTCCTATCTCAACCCATCCTTCCCACTCTACCTCCCAGTAACAGCGGCCAGTCAGAGCCTCTCTACCCAACACCTGGAGCTGGGAGTCAAATCTGTCTGGGTGATCCGGATACGACTGGTCCTCTTCAACATCCGTCACCTTCCTGTTGTCCTCAGACAGAGAGAGTCGTCTGTGGGCCGTGTTGGGGTCCAGTGTGAGGTCACAGGCATCTGAGGGAGAACCAGACATGATGAGCTGCTGAACCGCTCTTCATCATCATCATCATCACTGGTACTGTTCTGTGGGGGGGGGGGGGGGGGGGGGGGGGGGGGGGTCATGTGATGTTATAGGTCCACTATTGTTACATAGTAGTAACAATAGTGGACCCGGACCGTCACCCCCCCGCCCCCCCCTCCCCCTCCTCAGCACCACCTCCTCCCCTCCGACTCAACGCCCCCCTCACCCCCCTCCCGCACCCCCCCCACCAACAGCCCCCTCCCCCCATCAGGTCCCCCTCTCAGTCCCCCCTCTCACCCCTCCCCCTCCCCCTCCCCCAGATGTCTCCCACTTCCCCAACCCCAACCTCAGGGAGGAGGTCCCCCCCCCCCTCAGCCATGTGAGGAGGGGTGGGGGGGGGGTGATGTTATAGTTACACTAATGTTACATTAAGTTTCATTATTTCATTATAGTCCGGGACCAGGACCCTCAGCACCCCCCCCCCCCCCCCCCCCTCAACGCCGTCGGGAGGGGGGGGGTCATGTGATGTTATAGTTACACTATTGTTACATTAAGTTGCATTATAGGAACCGGACCGGGACCCTCAGCCCTGTCACCCCCCCCGCCCCCCCCCCCCCTCCCCCTCAACGCCGTCGGGAGGGGGGGGTCATGTGATGTTATAGTTACACTATTGTTACATTAAGTTGCATTATAGGAACCGGACCGGGACCCTCAGCCCTGTCACCCCCCCGCCCCCCTCCCCCTCCTCAGCACCCCCCCTCCCCTCCCACTCGACACCCCCCTCCCCCCATCAGGTCCCCCTCTCACCCCCCCCCCCCATCAGGCCCCCTCGCACCCCCCCCCCCCATCAGGCCCCCCTCTCACCCCCCCCCCCCCCCCCATCAGTCCCCCTCTCACCCCCCCATCAGGCCCCCCTCTCACCCCCCCCCCCCCCCCATCAGTCCCCCCCCCCCCCCCATCAGGCCCCCCTCTCACCCCCCCCCCCATCAGTCCCCCCTCTCACCCCCCCCCCATCAGGCCCCCCTCTCACCCCCCCCCCCCCATCGGGCCCCCCTCTCCCCCCCCCCCCCTCCCCCGAGCCCAGATGTTAGCTTCATGATTCGTGATGGTGGACAGTATTAATATACGTAAGATACATGATGTCAGCCATCATCTTCATTCCCAGTAGGATCTGATCTCACTTCCTGCTGTGTGGACGGACTTTCCATCTCAATAGTGAGTGTGTGATGTGATGAATCAAACAGGCACTTACACTTCTTTAGAGCTGGTTTCAGCCTCCACACTCCACCGTGCTCCACACTGGGGGGGAAACAAAGTGAGAGCAGCATGTTGAAACATTCACCTTCATCATCTGCCGTCTCATAACGTTCTACACTACATGAGTTACAGCTGCCTCTTCAAACCACTTCATCTAGCAGCATGAATCCTTGTAGGAGACTTTGTCCCTGAGTGGTGAGCTGTCCTCTCCATACCTGAGAGTGTCCAGTCTCCAGCGTGGATCCTCCAGTCCAGCAGAGAGCAGCGCAGCTCCAGAGTCTCCTGGGTGATTGTAGCTCAGGTCCAGCCCTCTCAGGTGGGAGGGGTTGGAGCTCAGAGCTGAGGCCAGAGAAGCACAGCCTTCCTGTGTGACCACGCAGCCAGACAAGCTGCACACACACACACACACACACACACACACACACACACACACACACACACACACACACACACACACACACACACACACACACACACACACACACACACACACACACACACACACACACACAAACTGTAAAATCCTGTGTTTTTCCAGTCTGCCGACCAGTTTGTGAACGTCCTACTCCAAACACAAGTGGCGTTGCCTTGGTGACGTAGAAGGTCCTTATATGAAGCACTTCCTGGTCCAGTGAAGGGACACCGGTGGCGAGGTGTGTGTGGATGTGTGGAGCTCCTTCTGACCAGCGGTTCAAGATGGCCAAGAGAAAGCTTCTCACACATAATACGTTAGGTTTTCTAAACCACTCCACATTTGGATTGGGACCATTTGCCACAGCGCCACCCGTGGAAGAAGGCCTTCCCGGAAACAAGCGGGTATTCAACGGCCACATAATACATCAGTATTGTAGCGCCCCAAGCCCTAGTCTCTATTCCGCTGTGGAGCGAGGTCCACTCAACCACAGGACTTTGACTTCTTTATATTTCACTTGATTAAAGTATCACCTTTACCTAGAACTGGGTTAGATTGTACTACCAAAGATTATAGATCAATCAGGGAAACCACTAACATGATCAGAAGTATTATTATCAGGGGTGCAAACTGGTGATGGACCAAAAAGGTGACGACATTTTAACGTCAGAAAACAAATGAAAGATCAGTGCACGGACGCAGGCCTTCCTGTGATTCATGCTACGTTCTAACGGTTTAAGTGACTCATTAAAGCAGTCAGTGATGTTCAGACCTACTGTATGAAGCAGTGCTCACAACAACAACTTAATCTATTAGAATTTAAAATGTATTCATGTGAAACTTAAAATACATGCAAACCCCCTTTGACAAATAATGTTAATTTTCTAATGGCAGCACTCTGGCCATCATCATCGGTACAAGAGACAGTTTACTAAATAAACGACTGGCCGATAGACTACTTACACGGTGAGAATAGTTGTCCTATTTCCATGTGTGGATGGACTCAGGAATCAGGAATAGTTCACTCAGAATGCATAATAATGTAGTGGTCTCACCCTATAGTCTGTGAGCCAGGACTGATGCAAAGACAATCCTGGCCAAGCAGCACAAGTTCAGTGACAATGTCCCAACATTACTGGCCCATTTATGGGTGCACTAAAGATGCAAGAGTATTCTTAAGGTTACTGTTTATAACACAGGGCGCTTTAAGACACTTAGAGTATCCCCACTTCTCCCAGAACCACTACACCACTGCTTACAGCTGTTGAAATACAGCTGGACTTAAAGGGGACCTATTATGCTTTTTCGACTTTTATGACCTATAAACGTAGTTATAATTATTGATAGTCATGTTTAACCATACCAAAGTGTCAAATAATGACGTACATGCATTTCGACGTATTCCCTGCTGACAGTCTGGGGTGGCTGTGCAGAGCGCTAAACACTCGGGACAACGTTTGCGATTTACTTGTTCACATTTCCGGGAAATCATCTACGTAGAGGCACTCCTGCCGCGCCCCCATATGCCTGGTCAAATCTGCCCGCGCGCGCGCTTCAAGGAAGGTAACCAATCACAACGGAGTTGGGTTGGCAGGAGGGGGGCGAGGGGGCGGAGAAGGACGAAACCGAGCGTTGACAGAGAAGGCTGAAAGCGCCCAGATGAGAGGAAGAGTTTCCCGAAAATCGACATACTTTTTTGTGTATGATTAAACATGACTATCAATCATTATAACAACGTTTAGAGGTCATAAAGGTCGAAAAAGCATAATAGGTCCCCTTTAACTATCAATTAACAAGTATTAATCCTTGGCTTTCCTTATTTATTAGTTCATAATGAATAGAGCTTTAATGAGTTTGTCTCTTCACTGGGTACACAATATAACAATATATATTGTTATATTGAATAACAAGTTATTCTGTATCCTATCCATATTTGTGAGTAAAGAATTAGCTATTTAAATAATGAGTACTGGATATAGTAAGCTTTAAAACACATTTTGTTTGACAATTGCAAGTTTCAAATCATTCTTTCCAGAGATCCTCCAAAATGTTTCTGTTGAGGCTTTCAGGGGGTCTGAGGTGTCCAGCTAGGGGTAAGACCCTCCAAAGACCCCCTGTACTTCACCCCGCTCTAAACTATCATTGTCTCCTATAGAGGGGACAGTGGGGGGGGGGCAATAGTATTATATTTTGAGTTCATTTTATATTTATAATTGAAAGATTGCAGGCATATGGATGTATTAGAATATCCACCTAAACAACAAGGTGTTACATCCCCAATGATACAAAGTCATGGATGTGGTCATCACAGGTACTGAGTTATAAGCTGGGTTTATAACTGTCCTCTGATGTAGAACTTGTGGTGTAACTGTTTGACCATTGAGTAAAACTGACCTGAGCGTTTCCAGTGTACAGTGTGGACTCCCCAGTCCAGCAGAGAGCAGCTTCATTCCTGAATCCTTCAGATCGTTGTTACTCAGGTCCAACTCTCTCAGACTAGAGGAGTTAGAGCTGAGAACTGAGGCCAGAGCTTCACAGCATCTCTCTGACAGATGACAGCCAGTCAGCCTTCACACAAACAATAAACACAACATGTTAGGTACTGTGATTCATTTTTTTATTTGAAATTTCTCATAAGATATGTTTTATTAGTTTAAAGATCCCATGCCATTCTATTTTATGATGCTTTAATATAGGTATTAGTGGGCCACAAACACAGTATTCAAAGACGTCCCCGAAATTCAGCCGTGGTGCAGAGTTACAGTCACTCCGAAACAGTCGCACATTGAGCTTCCCCCAAACGCGCTGTTTCGGTGGGCGTGTCAAGGCAGGTCAAGGAGGGGGGTGGGGGTGTGGCCCTGAGCAGCTTGTAGCCACTACCATGCGCTCTGTATATGGTGGGCGTGTCAAGGCAGGTCAAGGAGGGGGGTGGGGGTGTGGCCCTGAGCAGCTTGTAGCCACTGACAGTACCATGCGCTCTGTTTACGGTGGATGTATCGCAATGGCTCTTAGAAACCCATATTATGCATAGATATCTATATCATATAATATATAATATATATTATCACGGCCAAAAGCTGTGTGAGCCTCCAGACGATAGGTTATTATGAATCTCAAACGACCGCGTCTACTTCAGATTGATGTGGAAGTGGAAGAACCAGAGACGTCGGAGAACCCGACGAAGTCCTTTGTGATTCATTATATCGTCTGGACGCGCACACAGCTTTTGGCCGTGATAATATGTATTATTTGATATAGATATCTATGTATTATATGATATTATTTAGATGTAGAGCTCCAGGACTGTAACGCAAGTGTTGTACACTTCCTTGTTATTTGGATAACCGTTCTGCTGTTGGTGTGATGGCGCATAACACGTCGGACTCGTCTCTGGTATTTCTACAACGAGACTCGTAGTGGGGGTTATCTCAGCCAAGGTTGAGAATGAATTGGGGGAAAGGAACTTTGGCTTTGACTCCCTGAAGTAGGCTACATGAACCACGACATGGAGGAGAAAGGGATTGTTGGCCGCGAATGTATCCCGCTTGAGCTCTGCTTCCTGCCGCCTCGGCAGCGGTCAGCGCTAATCACCGGATCCTGAAGCCGAGGCGGTGGTCCATCGGCAGCGAGGCTCCGGCGGGAGACGACCGCGGTCAACAATCCCTTTCTCCTCCATGTCGTGCTTCATGCCTACTTCAGGGAGTCAAAGCCAAAGTTCCTTTCCCCCAATTCATTCTCAACCATGGCTGAGATAACCCCCACTACGGGTCTAGTTGTAGAAATACCATAGACGAGAGTCCGACGTGTTATGCGCCATCACACCAACAGCAGAACGGTTATCCAAATAACAAGGAAGTGTACAACACTTGCGTTACAGTCCTGGAGCTCTATATCTAAATAATATCATATAATACATAGATATCTATATCAAATAATACATATTATCACGGCCAAAAGCTGTGTGCACGTCCAGACGATATAATGAATCACAAAGGACTTCGTCGGGTTCTCCGACGTCTCTGGTTCTTCCACTTCCACATCAATCTGTAGTAGACAGAACCCTGCGCTGCCTGCTGCCGGCGCGAGGCACCACCGCCCGGCTGCCTGCTGCCGGGCGGTGGTGCTTCGCGGCGGTGGTGCCTCGCGGCAACCGGCGGCAGGCAGCATGTCGCAGTTCATGTAGTTCGATGTCGTTCTGCCATTGCATTCAAAATTCTGTAACTAGCCTGCTACTACGAACTAAGCAACTACCGTACACGTATTAGCATTTAGCACTAGCTCAATCACGACTCCTTCAGAATTCTTGTGGGTGGTTACGAACCAACCAAGCGTGCAGGGCCATGAATAATAATTTGACAACGCTACGTCACAGTGTCACCTTATCCAGATCGGCTCATTTCTTCTGCCTTTTTCCTTTCATTGCCTATTGCATTCAGCAGACAAACTGCATAGATTTCAAACTTACCACAGCTCACAAACTTATTCAGACCTATGTTATTTAACAAACAATAGGAAAGATGTGATTTTAATGGCATGGGCTCTTTAACTAAATGTCAATACAGTAGATCTTTAAATTATGACACTTAGAGGTCAGATAACTAAAGATTTAAGATAACCTTTAGTTAAAAGAAGAATCCGTTATTTAACTTTACTAAACAACTCTAAAGTGCACCTTACTAGTCACGTTTCCATCTAAAAGGTGAAGCGAATCTTTAGAATGTTCGCAAAAAATAAATTCGAATTGGGTGCATTTCCATTAAGTGGTTGGAGCGGAAAAATACACCCATTCCAGGACTTCCAGCTAGGGGTAAGACCCTCGCAAGACCCCCTGTAATTCCCCCTGGCCTAAACTATCACCGCCCCTCACACAGGGGACAGTGGCGGGGGGGGCAATATTATAATTTTTTGGAGTTCATTGTTATATTTACTAGAGTTTTCGAGCGAGCGTTGCGTGCGCTCAACCTCTAGTTGTAATTAAATCCATAGCAATAATGTGGAAACCCCAGTCGATAATGTAACAGATTTCTGAAAATAATAATCATCATTGAGATTAAACATCTCTTCCAGTGTCCTGGCCAAGACAGGCAGCAGTAGCCTACAGTCACACATAGCATACACACAAAACCTAAGTAAAATAAACCAACTACAACAGTCCGCAGGGGGGAAGGGGGATATCAACATCGCAAGACATTTCGGGAGGCTCAAGGAGTAATATTACATTTGAGCAACAAAGTGTAGTCTTGCGGTGGACTCTATAGACATAATTCACCATACTGCGTTATTGACATGTATTCGTTGTGTTATAGGGACCCTGTCTCTTTAAGATCACGTGACTTCTGTGTTGATACCTGGGAGAGTTTGTTGATGGTGGCGCCGTTATGTTCAAAAACATAACGGCTTACCTAGGCGAGTGTGCCGCTGCCTTTGTCTAGACGTGCGGTGTGTGCACGTGCTTGTGTGTGCGCTTCCGTGTATGTGATGGGCCTTTGTCTTGACGTGCAGTGTGTGCTCTTGCGTGTGTGTGTTCTTTTCCGTGTATATTCGTGCCCATGTGCGTGTGTGTGCGTTGTGTGTATGCGGCGTGCATGTGCGTGCTTGCGGTGTATGTATGCGTTTGCGCGTGCTGCTCTTGAGCTGCAGGCTGCTTGGCACATGACTAACGAGTAACTGGTGCGACAGGCCTGCTATTATAGTAGTAAGATAATTGAAAGATTGAAGGCATATGGATGCATTAGAATATCCACCTAATGTTTTGTATATTAGGGTTACAACCAGCGGCCGCACAAGGGGGGGGGGGGGCTTAAGCTCCCTCTGAAAAAGGCTGAGCCCCCTCCAAGCCCCCCCTCATTTTGTTATGAAAACTATTTTATTTAATTTTAAAAATGTGTTTTTAATAATAATGTGGCGAGCAGCGTGGGAACGAGCAGACGGGAGCCCACGTTATAAGAGTTTGCAACTCTGGTGATCCAAACTCTGAACGACCCTGCGAGAGGCTTCATGTAAACACACCACACACACACACACTTGAAACACACATCCTGTCGCCCACAACCACGACTGCCTCAGTGCCGCCGACCCTCCAAGGATCCGATGCGGCACTTGGCGACCACGGCCGTGATCACCACAATAATATGATAATAATATATATGCATATATATATTATTATATGAAGACATCGGACTGACTTATATGTAACAAAACGGAACTATGAAAACCTATTTTTCATTTGCGTAAGTGATGATGAACGTTGCTGTTTGTTGTGTGATTTGATTGGTTGATTCGTATCATATTGTAGTGCAGGGGTCGGCAACTGGCGGCCCGCGGGCCATAACTGGCCTGCAAGACATTATATCTGGCCCGCCAGATTATTCTGAAGTTATATGATTTTATTTTTTATTTTTTTATATCGAATATCTATATCTGTTAGCTTAAATGTAAAGGGCCGGATACAGTGAACTTTATTTTCTTTTGCAACCGTTTTTGAATTTAAATTGATCAAATCCTGCTGCTACTCCCTGAATGTTAGAGACACACTCACGCGTAAGCTGCGAGGGGCTGAGCGGGAGATATTGGTAACTATGCAATATTAAATTAAACGGAACCGCCCTCTATAGGCCTATATACAACAACCATGGCGACCCAACATTATGTATTTTTGTCTGATACTGCACGCAGAGAAAGGCAGGAGCTGTTGACAAAAGTCCACAAAAGATTTAAGACGCCAAGCTCTGAGACTTTGCTGTTTAACGCAAGCAGAGTCTCTTATGAGCCTACTTCGCCTACAGCTCTTCCAACGGTGAGTAGGCTAGGAATGGAGGTTTGTCTACGTGCGCAGTCAGTCAGTACCCGCCATGGTGTGTGTATATGTGCGTATGCACAGTCAATCAGCCCACGCCGTTGTGTGTGTGTGTGTGTGTTTGTGTGTTAGTGTGTGTGCAGTCAGTCAGCACCCGCTGTGGTGTGCGTGTGCGTGTTGTGTTGTGTGAAGTGTTTCAAGAATGGTTGGCTGCTTTTTTAGGTGCGCACTACGGCCCTCTCTCCAGCAAAAGACCTTTCTACACTTTCAAGCCGGTTCGGTCGAGGCTTGGCACGCCCGGCGATTTCACCGTCTTATCTCAAGTTTCCTGTGTAAAACCGAAGGGGTTAAATCCCCCGTTTGTCACGGTGCAGGCTTTCTTGGTTCACTGCAGAAGGCGGGGCTGCACACGGAGTCTAGACCTTTAGAACAATTTGCATAGTCCCGAATGTTTATATATATTTATGAATGAAGACACCTGCGTGCAAGAATGAGTTCACCTCTGAATGTAGGCTGCAAACGCGATTAACTATTTACAAGTGCAAAATGCCAACATATTCTTTATTTTGCTGACCACGTGTTTTTTTACCGACAAAAGCCTCGTAAGGACAGTTCCTCTGATTCACTCGTAGATCTTTCAACGTCTTTGTTTAATACGACTGCATCACCCTCTCTCACATGATCAGCAGCTCGCAGATTACACTTTCTCTCCAGTTAGAACTGCTCATGATGATATCGCTGCATTCATTGTTTCTGTGGAGACAGTGCAGCAACACATCTACCCAAGCCCCCCCCTCCCGGAACCGCGAAGCCGTCACATTTAAATTAGAATGAAACCCAATATACCGCCAATGTGTGTAGGGTCCGGGAGGGTAAATTGGGGTGCTAGCTGAAGCAGGCAATTTACCTCGGGCAGTGTAAACGCGCGGACCATGCAGCGAAAAAGGCGTTCATAAGGCGACATATACTCTGCCAAATATGCCGACAGGAGAGGAGGAGCAGCTTTTTCTTCAATTTATCTTCATATCAAGGGTTAGGACCAGTGGCGTAAATATCGACGGTGCAACTGGTGCACTACACCGGGGCCCAGACACCGTCAGGTGTAAATTCTTCGATTTACATGGAGTTTATTGCCTTACGAAAAGCACGAGTACAGAAACTTTACGACCATGCAAGAGTAGCAAATAGGTACCGTCTACAGTTACAACACACACCTCATAGCGTCAATAACAAACTAAGGATGTGTTACAACACCAGCGGTGGGTATAAGTAACGCAAATGAGTAAAAAAGTATTTTTTACGGGTAACGAGTACTTTTCACGTTGCTTTTTTAAGTCTGTAATTTTGCTCTTACTGGAGTAAATATTTGATTTAGAATTCTAGTCTTTACTCAATTACATCTTCCATTGGGTCTTCATTAAAATGAGTATTTTGATAAACTCATTATTTTCGTTGTCAAGCGTACACGTAACGCGCCCTCCTTAGGCTGCAAGACTGTTGTGATTCCACAGCCGAGGAGACGAGTCGACCGCTGCGTTTGGTGTGAGGACTAGAAACCTGCGTTCATGCAATACGTAGGCTGAATCGCAATCGAGTCAAGACAAATCTGATTGGCCAATCAGCTAACCAAGCCATCCTGGGTAGTGTTCCTACAAAGCTCTGTCCTTTTGTCAAATGCACAGAGCTGAAATCAATTGGTTTGAAAAGACACACGTTATGTCTTTTACACTGATCCAAGCACTGCAATACAAAAAAATGAAGTAACTTGTAATTTGAGTTACCTTGTAACAAAGTACTTTTCTACTCTTACTCTAGTAGGTTTTCCAATTGGAATTAGTTTTACTCAAATAGATTTTGAAGGAAGTAATTGTACTTTTACTTGAGTATAGATTTTCAGCACTCTACCCACCACTGTACAACAAAGACTGTGTTACAACACACACCTCATACCGTCATTAACAAACTAAGAATGTGTTACAACACACACCTCATACCGTCAGTAACAGGGACGCGTGAAGTCAGTACGAGTGGGGGGTGCTGAGAGAGAGTCAATATAATGACGTCATAATAAATGCTGAGCAACATCCAATGTTTACAGAGACGAGATGACGGGTGACGTCACATTCAGGGCTCCGCTCTGATAAACAATCTTCTGGTGTGTAAAAAGACTAACTCTGCCAACTAGCCACTGTTATTCACAAACGTTAGCCAGTAAACAATGTGGAAATTAGAGTCAACTCGGCTAATACTGTGCTGAATTTCAAACACTAAACATCCCCACTTCCCGTGTCCCTGGTCATTAACAAACTAAGAATGTTACAACACACACCTCATACCGTCATTAACAAACTAAGAATGTGTCACAACACATGCTAATATGTCTGTGTTGTAATGTGAAAATTATATTCTCACGGTCTGTTTATCTAAATGCCCTTCGTTGCCTGTACCTTTTCCCTGACCCCCTTGGGGGGGTCAAGGGGCACGGCTACGTCTCCCTCTGAAACACACATGAGGGTTTCCATCTATTATTGACCACCATCTGGTTAGCCATGCTAGTTTTATTGGGGAGCAGAGCTGTTACCAGCATCCTGACAACACTGTTTAAGAAGTCCTTGCTTTGCCAATGCTCTGGACTTCTCCTTGCGGAGCTCTTGGAGAGCCGCAGGGCGAACTCCCATCTGAGGCCTCAGATTACTGCATGTTTATTATGTTTATTACTTCAATCTGTTCAATGTCCTCTGATGTGTAACGTATGTGTTTGACCATTGAGTGAAACTGACCTGAGAGTTTCCAGTGTACAGTGTGGACTCCCCAGTCCAGCAGAGAGCAGCTTCACTCCTGAATCCTGCAGATCGTTGGTGCTCAGGTCCAGCTCTCTCAGACTAGAGGAGTTGGAGCTGAGAACTGAGGCCAGAGCTTCACAGCATCTCTCTGACAGATGACAGTCATTCAACCTTCACACAGAAAATGTTAGGAACTTTGATTAAAATAACTTGCATATATTTTTGTTGAAATCAATTATTAGAAAAGTTTTATTAATCTAACATCTTATTCATTATTTTTATCATGTTGAATAGCTGTTTTATAGTGTTTGAAAATCGTTTTGTATATTAACATTGCTTTTTATTGTATTTATTATGTTTATTATGTATTGTAAAACATGATAGTAGTAGATCTACAGAGATGTTTGTATATTATTAGAAGTTATATTCCAAGTTGTGTGCTGCTTCACTTTATGTGTGTACTCAATGAATCGTTTCTTCCTCACAGGCTTTATTTTTGCTCTTGGACAGAGAACTACTGAGTGCGAGTGCAGTAACAGTGCTTACAGTAATGATTCGTGTGCACAGTTGTGTTACTTGTGCGGGAGCGCAAAGTAATTTTTGCTCGTGACTTTAGTCAGTGATCTACCGCCATAAACGTTGCAGGCCTGTAGGGCTCGGTGTCGCATCACGATACACTCTTCAATCTTAACACGAGCAAAACAAAATCCTGGTTCCATTATGAGAAAAGACGGAGGAGGCGACGGAGGCAGAAACTGGAATCCTGGGATGATCCTCCTCAGGGGAACCGCGCGGCTTTCCGGTCACCACGTGCTACCTGACCCCCTGCTGTGGACCTGGTGCTACCGGCCCCCTGCTGTGGACCTGGTGCTACCCGGCCCCCTGCTGTGGACCTGGTGCTCAACTCTGATGATTTATATCCCGTTCAGAGGATGCTCCGGGGGTTAGCAAACTAAGCTAGCTTCACACTAAACGTGTAAAAGATCCCCGACATGAACAGAGACACAAATAAAACCATCCCCACATGCACTCACTCACATACTAAGTTAACCGTCAAACGAGTAATAAGTAAATGTTTAAATAACATTTAGCTGGGGGATTTCTACAGAGAATAAAGTACTCTCCTCCTTTGTCTCGTCCCTTTCTCTCCTCTTTCCCGCTCACCCGTGACCTCTCACCCTTCCCCACATGACCCTGAAGTCTCTTTATCAACCAATCTTATTGGTTCAACCTAAGTAGTGTCCAAGTAACAGAACTC
This sequence comes from Gadus morhua, assembly GCF_902167405.1. Classification (NCBI taxonomy): domain Eukaryota; kingdom Metazoa; phylum Chordata; class Actinopteri; order Gadiformes; family Gadidae; genus Gadus; species Gadus morhua. The sequence goes on along the minus strand of NC_044051.1, from coordinate 2,249,098 downwards.
ACTGAGTAAGGTAAACATGTTTTAAATAGTGAGTAAACTATTAAAGGCACCCAGTGCAACTTTCGAGGCTTAAAAATAAACATTCAATTTCTAGTCTTTTTTACACGTAGTAAGTTCCATAACTCCATACCATTACATACCGACATTAAAGCAGCAAAGATGAGACGTCGGTTGTGTGGTGAGAACTGATACAAAATCGATAACAACAACAATGCCGCCATTTTCTTCATTTTTTGTAACCTACAATAAACAAAGCAGGCTTCCAGTCAATGGAAAAATGGCTTCTCCCCACCGGCGATTGTTGTTGTTTACGATTTTCTATCAGTTCTCACCACACAACGACGTCTCATCTTTGCTCCTTGAATGTCGATACGTAATGGTATGGAGTTATTGAAACTTACTACGTGTAAAAAAGACTAGAAATGTAATGTTATTTTTCATTGAATGTTTACATAAAGTTGCACTGGGTGCCTTTAATAATAATGAACATGTAATTATTAATGTATCCTACATTTCAACAATAAATGATTTATATGTATAGCTATATATTTGTACATTTGCACATATACGTAATAGAACTTTATTTAACTATTAATAAACTATTATTAATTATTTGCTCTGCTTATTTATTATTTCACAATAAATAGAGATTTTATGAGTTGTCTCTTCACCCTGGTTACACAATGTAACAATATTTTTCTGTAACCTGTTCACATTCCTGTTTATATATTTTTAATTTGAACAACGAATACTGGACATAGTAAGCTTTTAAAATACATTTTGTGTGACAATTACAGTTTCAAATCTTTTTTGGAAATAATTGCTGTTAAGGCTTTCAGGAGGTCTTAGGCGTCCAACTAGGCAAATGGATGTATTACAATATCCACCTAAACAACAAAGTGTAGCCTTTATATGATACCAAAGTCATGAATGTGGTCATCACAGGTACTGAGATATAAGCTGAGTTATATAATTTAGATTTTCAGCATTTATTTGTAATTGTACCTTGAGTAAAACTGACCTGAGCATTTCCAGTGTACAGTGTGGACTCCCCAGTCCAGCAGAGAGCAGCTTCACTCCTGAATCCTTCAGCCGATTGGTACTCAGGTCAAGCTCTCTCAGAAAAGATGAATTGGAGCTCAGAACTGAGGCCAGAGATTCACAGCATCTCTCTGACAGATGACAGCCATTCAACCTTCACACAAAATAAACAGGAACTTGGTATTAAGAAGTGGCCATTTAAGATTAAACATGTCACTAGAAAATAGTCGAATAGGTAGTTGTTTTGTTGTCCTTGAAAAGTACTTTAATATTCTAGTATTCTATATATTGTGTTTTGTGTGCATTGTCCTTCGGGATGTCGATCGATTACATTTTGTTAAATTAATTGAAGAACAGCTGTGATTAATTGCAATTATTATTTTTCTCCTCTCAAGACTGGAAATTGTAAAAATTGATATTTCAATGTAAAATATTTTAATTAATTTATAATCAACACAAATGTAAGTATATTTAAATGCAATTGCTGTTTTTTAACTGCTTATTTTTTTTACTATCAACACAGATCCTCAGATCCTCTTTTCCATTCAAATCATCAAGGCAATCAAAATTAACAGCTTATATATATATATATATTACTTATAACATATATTTTACTTATTTATTCTAGCTTAAGTTAACCTAGAGATATGTTTTGTATAGCTTTTTCTAGTATCATGTATATTGTGTTGTGTCTATTGCAATACATGTATTTGTAAACTATAGTGATGTTTTGTATATTATTATGAATTTCATATTTGAGTTTTATGCATATTGTGTTTTGTGCATTATAATACATGTTATTAGTGAACCTACAGAGATGTTTTGGAGACTTTGACCACTGGCAGCAGCCTCAGAAGACCCTCCTCTGAAGCTGAGTATTTCTTCAGGTCAAACTTTTCCAGCTCCTCTTCTGATGACAGCAAGATGAAGACCAGAGCTGACCACTGAGCAGGAGAGACACGTTTTTTGAAGAGACTTCCTGATGTCAGGGACAGTTGGATCTGCTCCACTAGAGAACGGTCGTTCAGCTCATTCAGACAATGGAACAGATTGATGCTTCTCTCTGGAGAGAGATCTTCATTTATCTTCTCCTTTATGTATGAGACTATTCCCTGTTGGAACACTGGGCCGCTCCCTGTCTTTCCCAGCAGACCTTGTAAATAATTCTGATTGGTCTCCAGAGAGAGGCCCAGGAGGAAACGGAGGAACAAGTCCAGGTGTCCGTTCTCACTCTTTAAGACCTTGTCCACAACTTTCTGGTAGAGGAGGAGGAGTTCCTGTTCCCGGTAGGTTTGTTGTTTTTCTGAGAGCAGCTTGACACCAATGTCAAGGAAAGACAGAATGTAATAAAGGGCAGCCAGAAACTCCTGGATGCTCAGATGGACAAAGCAGAACACCTTGTCCTGGTACAGCCCACACTCCTCTTTAAAGATCTGGGTGAACACTCCTGAGTGCACTGAGGCTGCTCTAATATCGATGCCACACTCTGCCAGGTCTGCCTCGTAGAAGATCAGGTTGCCTTTCTCCAGCTGGTTAAAAGCCAGTTTTCCCAGAGTAACAATCATCTCCCTGCTCTCTGAACTCCAGTCTGTATCTGTTTCAGCTCTCCCATGGTACTTCCTGTCCCCCTGTATGGACTGAACCCTCAAGAAGTAGCTGTACATCTGAGTCACAGTCTTGGGCATCTCTTCTCCTATCTGGGATTTTTTTAAGCAGTCCTCCAGAACTGTAGCAGTGATCCAACAGAAGACTGGGATGTGACACATGATGTGGAGGCTTCGTGATTTCTTAAGGTGGGAGATGATTGTGTTGGCCAGTGTCTCCTCTTCAAATCTTTTCCTGAAGTAGTCCTCCTTCTGTGGGTCGGTGAACCCTCTCACCTCTGTCACCATGTCAACACACTCAGCAGGGATCTGATTGGCTGCCGCAGGGCGTGTGGTTATCCAGATGAGAGCGGAGGGAAGCAGGACGCCCCTGATGAGGTTTGTCAGCAGCACGTCCACCGAGGTGGACTTTGTGACATCAGTCCAGATCGGGTTTGTCTGAAAGTTCAGAGGAAGTCGACATTCATCCAGACCATCCAAGATGAAGACAACTTGGAACCGGTGGAATCTGCAGATTCCTGCTTCTTTGGTCTCGATGAAGAAGTGATGAAGCAGTTCCACCAAGCTAAACTCTCTCTCTTTCAGTAAATTCAGCTCTCTGAAAGTGAGGAGAAATGTGAAGTGTATGTCATGGTTGGCTTTGCCTTCAGCCCAGTCCAGAGTGAACTTGTTCGTCAAGATGGTTTTACCAATGCCGGCCACTCCAGTTGTCATTATTGTTCTTATCGGTTGATTTTGTCCAGGTAAGGGTTTAAAGATGTTTTCACATCTGATTGGTGTTTCCTCCTTGGCTGGTTTCCTGGAAGATGTTTCAATCAGTCTGATCTCATGTTCCTTGTTGACCTCTCCACTGCCTCTCTCTGTGATGAAGAGCTCTGTGTAGAAGTCATTCAGACCTGTTGGCTGTCCTGCTTTAGGGATTCCCTCAAACACACGTCTGAACTTCTTCTTCAAATGAGACTTGATTTTACATTGGCACTCGACAGCAGCAGATCCTAAATGAGAATGAACAGAATACATGAGTTAATGGATGGTGAAATCAGTGGAAACATGTCAATATCTTTTTTTAATTATCAACTTCATGATATTCAGTGGCTTTATTACTTGTGGTCGGAGAAGCTGGTCGTGACAAGGACTGCGTGTTACAGATTCAAAATATTCAGGATAATGAAGTTATTTCAACAGCAATATGATGAGTCCAATAATAATAATGATAGGGAATCTGTGTAAAGTTACTTGTTATGCCGATATAACAAGATAGTGCTGCATCTATTCCACTGAGTTATTCTGCTGATGATTTGTAGTTTAATTTTTAACATTCTTTAACCTGATGGATCCACAATAACCCTACATATCTAGATCAAACCATTTAACCCATAGAAAAAAGATATCTCGACATTGACAAATCTCACATTATTTCATTTAGTCTGCACAGAACAAATACGAGTCTCATACTGCTCTACAAAATAATTATTTATTCTGTTTTCAAGTTAAGAGTCTCTTACCGGCCCACAGTTTGTCGGCCAGTTCCTCCTGGTTCATCTCCATCAGGCAGAGCTTTGTGATGTCCACCACTCCCTCTATGGCGCGCCTCCTCTGCTCCTCCTTCTGACCATCCACCTCCTCCTCCCTCTGACTCTCTGAGCATTGTGGGTAATCTGGGAAGAGAACCCTCCAGAGCTTCTTCAGCTCCTTGTCTAGAAAAGCGTGTGCGTTCTTCTCAGCCCTCTGGAAAAGAACAACATCACGGAGAACTTTACTCTGAACTTACTGAGGACATCAGAAGCATCTTTCCTGGATTCACGTCCCGCTGGACAAGAGATGCTTTCCAATGATCATGGAGAGCTGAAGTCAAACGTCTTGGTGGACATTTACACACCTTGATCAGCTCTGTTTGATGCTGCTGTAGAGACTTAGCACTGGTAACCTTTGACCTCTCCTGGTGTCTGTGGGAGAAACACACACACACACACACACACACACACACACACACACACACACACACACACACACACACACACACACACACACACACACACACACACACACACACACACACACACACTATATTTCCTCAGACTTGTAACCATCAATATCAGCAGACACTGATAACAACCACCGGGTCTGTTTACATTGTCGGTTTGAAACCCCTACCTCTCCTCTCTGGAAGGACATCCATCTTTAAACTCAGGAGGTTTATCCATAGACCAGTCGCTCTTCATGGAGACACAGCTGGGTCCAGGGGAGTCTGCTCTCTGCTGCTGGACTCTTCTAGGAAAAACAAGAACCAGGATTTATGGACGTTTGATAGAAGCTGTATCTTTATGATCTCTGATAAATCCTCACCTCTTCTCATTCTCAATAGACTGATTTCCATCTTTAAACCTAACAGGATGATCCATAGAGTGGCCACTCTTCATGGAGACACAGCTGGGTCCAGGGGAGTCTGCTCTCTGCTGCCTCCTTCTAAAAAACAAACACCATCTGGAAGTTAGGATTTGTGGATACCTTTTCGTTTTATCATTTATTGCAGGGCTACTCAACTACTTTCTCATGACTCTTCGTTTTAATAATCTTTCCCAGGTTATTGAAATGGAAATACTTTGACAGGCTGAAAATGAAGTTAATTGTCAATAAGCAGACCCACTGCCGGTCAAAGTGAAGGGTGTTCCCCCCGAGAGAACATTGTCCCTGGAGGGAACGTCTCCCCTGTGCTCCTCGACTACGGTCTGAGAGCCCACAGCAGGAAAGGTGGAACATAATAATAAAAATAACATTTTCTATATACGCGTGCAGCTGTGAACTCATGCATTGTAATTTATTGTATGATGTTTACTTTTAGGGTTACTATAAGACCTATCATTTAGCATTCACCACAATTGACTATGAAAAGCAGTGCCAACATTAAAATATTTTTAAACTCTTCTGCGAACAAAAGGCAACAGGTGGATTATCGTTTAGGGTGCCACTCAACATACAACACGCCCACTCAAATGGTTTGAATTGCCGACATTCTACTGCTCATTCACATATGAGGTAATTAACATTTCCGCCGGCTAAAATACAACCTATGGGTATTCTTTTTTCAGGATGTCCAATGTCTGGATATGTCGTTTACATGGCCCGTCGGGAGAATAGCGGGCTAATAGCGGGCTGTACGTCTATGAGTGAAAGCAGCTAGAATGGTATTTAAGCACTAATATGTTGACATAAAAACACACTTAGTACCCTTCAAACTGTGAGTGTTGATTCACAATGCGTTTAGCTAACATACAAAACGATTCAAATTCATACGATTCAAACAGCAGACTAAACGGCCTCAGCCATGAATCAATCCAGCACCAAGTGGTCCTGTGATCGGACGTTGTTATGTTCTGATTAATGATCGGCGGGCCGGATCAAGATGATCCGCGGGCCGCCAGTTGAACAGCCCTGATGTATTGGCTGAATCCTCACCTTTTCTTAGAAGGTTGGTGATTTCCATCTTTAAAGGTCAAAGGTATCTCCATAGAGTGGTCACTCTTCAAGGAGACACAGCTGGGTCCAGGGGAGTCTGCTCTCTGCTGCTGGACTCTTCTAGAAAAACAAGAACCAGGATTTATGGACGTTTAATAGAAGCTGTATCTTTATGATCTCTGATAAATCCTCACCTCTTCTCAATAGACTGATTTCCATCTTTAAACCTAACAGGATGATCCATAGAGTGGTCACTCTTCATGGAGACACAGCTGGGTCCAGGGGAGTCTGCTCTCTGCTGCCTCCTCCTGAAAAACAAACACCATCTGGAAATTAGGATTTGTGGATACCTTTTCGTTTTATCATTTATTGCAGGGCTACTCAACTACTTTCTCATGACTCTTCGTTTTAATAATCTTTCCCAGGTTATTGAAATGGAAATACTTTGACAGGCTGAAAATGAAGTTAATTGTCAATAAGCAGACCCACTGCCGGTCAAAGTGAAGGGTGTTCCCCCCGAGAGAACATCGTCCCTGGAGGGAACGTCTCCCCTGTGCTCCTCGACTACGGTCTGAGAGCCCACAGCAGGAAAGGTGGAACATAATAATAAAAATAACATTTTCTATATACGCGTGCAGCTGTGAACTCATGTGTTGTAATTTATTGTATGATGTGTACTTTTAGGGTTACTATAAGACCTATCATTTAGCATTCACCACAATTGACTATGAAAAGCAGTGCCAACATTAAAATATTTTTAAACTCTTCTGCGAACAAAAGGCAACAGGTGGATTATCGTTTAGGGTGCCACTCAACATACAACACGCCCACTCAAATGGTTTGAATTGCCGACATTCTACTGCTCATTCACATATGAGGTAATTAACATTTCCGCCGGCTAAAATACAACCTCAGGGGTAGTCTTTTTTCAGGATGTCCAATGTCAGGATATGTCGTTTACATACACGGCCCGTCGGGAGAATAGCGGGCTAATAGCGGGCTGTACGTCTATGAGTGAAAGCAGCTAGAAGGGCATTTAAGCACTAACATGTTGATATAAAAACACACTTAGTACCCTTCATACTGTGAGTGTTGATTCACAATTTGTTTAGCTAACATAGAATACGATTCAAATTCATACGATTCAAAAAGCAGACTAAACGGCCTCAGCTATGAATCAATCCAGCACCAAGTGGTCCTGTGATCGGACGTTGTTATGTTCTGATTAATGATCGGCGGGCCGGATCAAGATGATCCGCGGGCCGCCAGTTGAACAGCCCTGATGTACTGGCTGAATCCTCACCTTTTCTTAGGAGGTTGGTGATTTCCATCTTTAAAGTTGAAAGGTGGATCCATAGACCGGTCACTCTTCAAGGAGACACAGCTGGGTCCAGGGGAGTCTGCTCTCTGCTGCTGCTCTGGGCTACCAGACACACACACACACACACACACACACACACACACACACACACACACACACACACACACACACACACACACACACACACACACACACACACACACACACACACACACACACACACACACACACACACACACACACTTAATTGTATTGACTACCTGTAACCATCAGCACCAGCAGGGTCTAAGAACAAGAGTCTGCTCTCTCCTGCTGGACTCTTCTGGAAAAACAAGAACCAGGATTTATGGACGTTTGATAGAAGCTGTATCTTTATAATATAAAGATAAATCCTCACTTCTTTCTCAGATTATTGAAATGGAAATATATGGACTGGCAGAAAATGAAGTTATTAGCCGTTTTCACACATGTCCTCCGTCTTTTCTCTGCATTTGCACATCAGGAGGTTCGACCGTGGGGGTCATTCACACTTCTTCACATTTGATGCCCGATATGCGCACATCGTTGTCGCTCAGACATATTTTTTTGCTTCATTTCACGTAAAACAAACACTGGGACAAATGTATTTGATTTCTGTGGTTTAACTGAGAAAACCAGGAATGGAAGGCTGGGACCCTATAATGTTCAGCTAACTGTTGTGAATAATAATTGTTACGAGAGTAGCGTACGTGTTTGGGCGGGAATGGCAGTATGTGTGTGTGAGAGGACGAGCGAGGAGAGCGAGCGGTAGCGTGTGTCAGTCTAGTGACGTAATGAACGAGTCCGGTTGTGTCTGTGCAAACGTGTAGCCTACTGTAAAGTTAGTGAAACTAAGAATAAAGTACCCAGCCTGTCAAGAATCGGTGGCTGCTTCATTCCGACCATATTCCGACCTACAAGCAGACCCACTGCCAGTCAAAGTGAAGGGTGTTCCCCCCGAGAGAACATCGGCCCTGGAGGGAACGTCTCCCCTGTGCTCCTCGACTACGGTCTGGGAGCCCACAGCAGGAAAGGTGTAAACTAATAATAAAAAAACCTTTTTCTATACACGCGTGCAGCTGTGAACTCATGTATCGTAATTTATTGTATAATGTGTACTTTTAGGGTTACTATAAGATCATTTAGCGTTCACCACAAATGAGTCTGAAAAGCAGTGCCAACATTAAAATATCTTTAAACCATTCAGCGAACAAAAGGCAACAGGCTGATTATCGTTTAGGGTGCCACTCAACATGCAACACGCCCACTCAAATGGTGTGAGTTGCCTACATTCTACTGCTCATTCACATATAAGGTAATTAACATTTCCGCCGGCTAAAATACAACCTCAGGGGTAGTCTTTTTTCAGGATGTCCAATGTCAGGATATGTCGTTTACATACACGGCCCGTCGGGAGAATAGCGGGCTAATAGCGGGCTGTACGTCTATGAGTGAAAACAGCTAGAATGGCATTTAAGCACCAACATGTTGACATAAAAACACACTTAGTACCCTTCATACTGTGAGTGTTGATTCACAATGCGTTTAGCTAACATACAAAACGATTCAAATTCATACGATTCAAACAGCAGACTAAACGGCCTCAGCCATGAATCAATCCAGCACCAAGTGGTCCTGTGATCGGACGTTGTTATGTTCTGATTAATGATCGGCGGGCTGGATCAAGATGAACCGCGGGCCGCCAGTTGAACAGCCCTGATGTATTGGCTGAATCCTCACCTTTTCTTAGCAGGTTGCTGATTTCCATCTTTAAAGTTCCAAGGTAGATCCATAGACCAGTCACTCTGCATGGAGACACAGCTGGGTCCAGGGGAGTCTGCTCTCTGCTGCTGGACTCTTCTAGGAAAACAAGAACCAGGATTTATGGACGTTTGATAGAAGCTGTATCTTTATAATATAAAGATAAATCCTCACTTCTTTCTCTCTTCTCTTTCTCAGATTATTGAAATGGAAATATATGGTGTTTTCACACTTGTCCTACGTCTTTCTCGGCATTTGCACATCGAGATGTTCGACCGTGGGGGTCATTCACACTTCTTCACACTTGATGCCCGATATGCGGACATCGTTGTCACTCAGACATATTTCTTTGTTTAATTTCACGTGTCACAAACAATGGGAGTTGATGCAGTTGATTTCTGTGTTTAACTGAGAAAACAGGGATTTGAAGGCCAGAGCCCTATAATGTTCAGCTAACTGTTGTCAATAATAATTGTTACGAGAGTAGCGTATGTGTGTGCGCGGGAATGGCAGTATGTGTGTGTGAGTGGACGAGCGAGGAGAGCGAGCGGTAGCGTGTGTCAGTCTAGTGAAGTAATGAACGAGTCCGGTTGTGTCTGTGCAAACGTGTTCTGTAAAGTTAGTGAAACTAAGAATAAAGTACCCAGCCTGTCAAGAATCGGTGGCCGCTTCATTCCGACCATATTCCGACCTCTAAGCAGACCCACTGCCGGTCAAAGTGAAGGGTGTTCCCCCCGAGAGAACATCGGCCCTGGAGGGAACGTCTCCCCTGTGCTCCTCGACTACGGTCTGGGAGCCCACAGCAGGAAAGGTGGAACATAATAATAAAAAAAACATTCTCTCTACACGCGTGCAGCTGTGAACTTATGCATTGTAATTTATTGTATGATGTGTACATTAGGGGGATCTATAAGACCTATCATTTAGCGTTTACCACAAATGACTATGAAAAGCAGTGCCAACATTAAAATATTTTTAAACCCTTCTGCCAACAAAAGGCAACAGGCTGATTATCGTTTAGGGTGCCACTCAACATGCAACACGCCCACTCAAATGGTGTGAATTGCCGACATTCTACTGCTCATTCACATATAAGGTAATTAACATTTCCGCCGGCTAAAATACAACCTCAGGGGTAGTCTTTTTTCAGGATGTCCAATGTCAGGATATGTCGTTTACATACACGGCCCGTCGGGAGAATAGCGGGCTAATAGCGGGCTGTACGTCTATGAGTGAAAGCAGCTAGAAGGGCATTTAACCACTAACATGTTGACATTAAAACACACTTAGTACCCTTCATACTGTGAGTGTTGATTCACAATGCGTTTAGCTAACATAGAAAAAGATTCAAATTCATACGATTCAAACAGCAGACTAAACGGCCTCAGCCATGAATCAATCCAGCACCAATTGGTCCTGTGATCGGACGTTGTTATGTTCTGATTAATGATCGGCGGGCCGGATCAAGATGATCCGCGGGCCGCCAGTTGAACAGCCCTGATGTATTGGCTGAATCCTCACCTTTCCTTAGAAGGTTGGTGATTTCCATCTTTAAAGGTCAAAGGTGGATCCATAGACTGGTCACTCTTCATGGAGACACAGCTGGGTCCAGGGGAGTCTGCTCTCTGCTGCTGGACTCTTCTAGAAAAACAAGAACCAGGATTTATGGACGTTTGATAGAAGCTGTATCTTTATGATCTCTGATAAATCCTCACCTCTTCTCAATAGACTGATTTCCATCTTTAAACCTAACAGGATGATCCATAGAGTGGTCACTCTTCATGGAGACACAGCTGGGTCCAGGGGAGTCTGCTCTCTGCTGCCTCCTCCTGAAAAACAAACACCATCTGGAAGTTAGGATTTGTGGATACCTTTTCGTTTTACCATTTATTGCAGGGCTACTCAACTACTTTCTCATGACTCTTCGTTTTAATAATCTTTCCCAGGTTATTGAAATGGAAATACATCGACAGGCTGAAAATGAAGTTAATAGCCTCTAAGCAGACCCACTGCCGGTCAAAGTGAAGGGTGTTCCCCCCGAGAGAACATCGGCCCTGGAGGGAACGTCTCCCCTGTGCTCCTCGACTACGGTCTGGGAGCCCACAGCAGGAAAGGTGGAACATAATAATAAAAAAAACATTTTCTATATACGCGTGCAGCTGTGAACTCATGCATTGTAATTTATTGTATGATGTGTACATTAGGGGGATCTATAAGACCTATCATTTAGCATTCACCACAAATGACTCTGAAAAGCAGTGCCAACATTAAAATATTTTTAAACCCTTCTGCGAACAAAAGGCAACAGGCTGATTATCGTTTAGGGCAGCGGTCCTCAACCACCGGGCCGCGGACCGGTACCGGGCCGCGGGACATTCCTAACCGGGCCGTAGGTTAGTAGGCTACGACATGATTTTTTTTTTTTAATTCATGCAAAATGCATGCACACTTAATGAACTCAATTTACTTCGCAATACTGTCACTCTTTTAGATGCCATAAGTATATATGCAGTTGTTAGACTGCATGTAACATGTTTGCATTTTTGGCAAGGTCTTAACTTCTTTTCTTAGGCATAACTGTCTGTCTGTCCCGTCTTCAACACTTATTGGCTTCAGCGGCTGCGCGCGCAGCCTAAGCTCACTTCACTTGTTCAGTTCAACAGTAGTGTCACACTATGAGCTCAGCTCAACCTGACACTCCAGGGGAGAATGACGACTGTCTTTAAACTGGCGGATAAAGTTGCTGCATTTAAAGCAAAGCTTGATTTGTGGGGACGACGAGTGGACCAGGGTGTATTCGATATGTTCCAAACAGTAGTGGGGATTTTGGGAGAGACTGAGGCAGGGCCCATTCTCTCGCAGCTGGTGCGCGATCACCTTGTTGCGCTTTCAAATGAATTCAAAACGTTACTTCCCATCCTCCAAAGATCCACGCGAACGAATGAGTGGATCCGCAACCCATTTGTCAATGTCCCGAATCACTTGTCAGTTCAGGAGGAAAATCAAATGATCTAAATAGCAAATGATGGTGGTCTTAAAAGTGGGTTTGAGCAAACCCCTCTGGCGGGTTTGTGGATCAAAACCAAAGCAGAGTATCCCGAGATATCCGTAAAAGCGCTGAAAACGTTGCTTCCATTTCCCACCACGCACCTATCCGAGGCCGGGTTTTTTAGGCGGGTTTAGAAGCTGTATCTTTATGATCTCTGATAAATCCTCACCTCTTCTCAATAGACTGATTTCCATCTTTAAACCTAACAGGATGATCCATAGAGTGGCCACTCTTCATGGAGACACAGCTGGGTCCAGGGGAGTCTGCTCTCTGCTGCCTCCTTCTGAAAAACAAACACCATCTGGAAGTTAGGATTTGTGGATACCTTTTCGTTTTATCATTTATTGCAGGACTACTCAACTACTTTCTCATGACTTTTGATTTCAATAATCTTTCTCAGATTGTTGAAATGGAAATATATGGACAGACTGAAAATGAAGTTATTAGCCGTTTTCACACATGTCCTCAGTCTTTTCTCCACATTTGTACATCAGGAGGTTAGGCCGTGAGGGTCATTCACACTTATTCACACTTGATGCCCGATATGCAGACATTTTTGTCGCTCAGACATCGGTAGAATCTCCGGATGGTATAGGGGGGTGGGCTTGCAAGGGTTGGGATATGAAGAAGGGTCTACATTATCCATTATCCAATTCTTGGTGGGACAAGAAGGGCCGCTGCTCTGGGCTTCAACACAACACACACACACACACACACACACACACACACACACACACACACACACACACACACACACACACACACACACACACACACACACACACACACACTGCAGTTTTCACACTGACAAGATAATTCTTCTTACAAGGCTGTTTTTAGGTGAGAGCATTTCACTTGTTTCCAGCTTTTAAATCCTTAATTATCATGATGAATAAAAAAAAAGAGATGTACTTCTTTAAATAATAGTTAAATATTGTACCTTGTTACTGATGTGTTTTTACTCTGGGTACCCTAATGCTTTGAACTAGAACGACAGAATTATAAATCTGTTTGATCAACTCTGACGTACCAAACTTTGTCAAAGTCTAATTTAAGCATGTTATCTTTTCCTTCTCTTACATTAAGAACAGACAATGACCAGATGGAGGTCACTGTTCTACTGTCAGTCTTGACCACAGACAGCAGTCATGCAGACCAAACACAGTAGAGAATAAAGACACAACCCTGTTCATATCAGGGGAGCCCTACTGCTCAGGTCAGATGTATTGCTCTTCCTGAGTTTCTGGTCTGTCTGTTCACGTTGTGTTTTAAACGTGGTCAATACGACGACTGTGGATCTAGAGTGACGTCAGAGTCACATTACGATACGACTGATCAACCTGAGGTCTGCTGCTGCTCTGGGCTTCAACACACACGCAGCTTTTACTCAGACTAATGATGGAGTCATGATGTATCACTGCTGAGCTCTGAGATGGACAACAGTCACAGAAAGAGAGATCCTCTTCTTACCTCTTAGCTTTGCTCCGGCGGCCATGTTCCCCAGACAGAGCGGTCTTAGGGGTAGAATCCCCCTCCTCTCTCTCCTCATCCATAGTAGAATGGAGAAAATACGTTCCGTCCCATACGGTAAAAAGTTCTAAAAGTATAAATGTAAGGGAAGAAACTGAGGTTAAAGTGTTGATAAAACAAGTTAATCAGGTGAAAGGTTAACAAAGGGGAGCAAGAAAGGTGAGTTGAACCACCACTGTCATGTACACACGTGTGTGTGTGTGTGTGTGTGTGTGTGTGTGTGTGTGTGTGTGTGTGTGTGTGTGTGTGTGTGGTGTAGTGTAGGCCTACTAGTGTGAGAGAGATCTTGATCAATTGATCAGCGAGCTGTCTTCTCTTCTCTCGGACAGCGAGTTAACAGAAACACAGCGCTACAGCGCGAACATAGCCCCGCCTCCTGTCACTCACTCGCAGTGCGGTCTCTGCCAGTCATTCGGCACTAGTCTCAGTGCTCTGTGTGTGACGGTGTTAGTTAAAGGTTAGCCACAACAGCTAGCATCTCAAGTGCAGCGCCGCTGCAACCATTTTAGGTAGAGAAGAAGGTAGATGGAGTAGTGATGGAGGAGGGCGGTTTGGAAGTACTTTAGATTAAAGCAAATTACCAAGGAAAGTAAAAAAAATCATTCATTTGCAAGAAGTCATATGCAAATGTAGGAACACTGTTTGGGGTTTTATAACTGTGCACATGCACAGCAATAGCGATCTTTTTCACGAAATTGGACCTGCACAAAATATATATTATATGAAAGCTGAGCCTTCACCAATTCCGGCAATCTAAACCATATCATTCTGGGACTAAAACTCGCAAATAACAACTTAAGAAGAAACTTCCCCTTTTCTTTTAAAAACCAAAAATGAAATTTTACCATTGTGATATGATAAATTACTTAGAGAAGGTTTCTTAGGAAAAAGATAAATTGCCTTCCATCAGAACACATGTTCTTCAGCCCAATCCAGTGGCCATATGTGTATTTGCGAATGTTTGGCTTCGTGTCATTCGATTATATTTGCCCTGAACCGTAAATAGAGGATTTAAGTGTCAAAATGTTAAGATATCTACCTGTTAGTGTCTCATAGTACGACAGTGATGCCAACTGATAATGAACAACTGATAATTATTTCAGGTGGAAATGTAATCTTCCACTTATGCCGTGAAGTAGTATCAACATTGAATATTTCATTTGCACAACAATCTTTCTATTGGCACCAAGATGTAATGTTATAGCCGTCTTGGAGATATACTCTATTTACTTTCGTTACGTTCTTTTCTGTTTTGTTTTTTTTTCCCCTGGTATCGAAAAAGGTATAGAATATCACGTTTTTTCCAGGTATAACATCAAAGTTAGAAAATCCAGTATCGTGACAACACTACAATAAACGCGATTGTGATTATTTAGTTAGACTTACAGGAAACCTGAAAGTCAAAAAATACATATCCTTGCTACTACCTTGGACATTTAGTTAATCACATTTGCATAAATCCAGATGAAAGCATGCAGGTCTACATATAACTGGGCAATAGCTTTAATAGTTTGCAACGCTGGACTGACATCACTTCATGGCACGATGTGACCATTTGGTAAATAAGTAAACAAAGAAGAAGTTTGTTATTTTTTAAACACGTACCCATGTGGAAGCTAACGTTCAGCTTCAGTCTGAGCTAGGATGAGTTTTCTGAGTTCCCCAAAATTAGGCCAGGTGCCTGGCAATTATCAATGCATTTATCTATGTGCCTTTTTGACTATATGATTGTATGATAACCAGGTAATATGCTTATTGTTGTATTGTTGATGTTACGTATTTCACACATTCATACCAACAGGCCACATATGTCCTTGGCGACTAGAGAGGTCTCGTTCCCATCCCAAGGAGGGATCCGGCTCCTTGGGAGGCGTCCGGCCCATACAAGAAGCCATTCATTCACGTATCAATTCTACAGATACGAGCCGCCCAGGTGTTCGGCGAACTCAGAAGTTCAGGGCTACATAACAAATTACAATGCCAACACATAGCCACTAGGGGTCAGCACAATACCACAAAGCAAGTTGTAATGCCAACACATAGCAACAAGGGAGCAGCATAGAGACACATACAACATCCAGAGAGGCGGGAGTTCAGCACCATGCTTAGCCAATCAGAGCACATAACTGAGTCCACGCCTGCCCAGTAGATAAGTCCCAACGGTGCGTTCGAGTATTCTCTGCGAACCGACTCGGATCTCGGATCTGATGCCACGCCCACACTTCAAGCGTTTTATTATTTCGCTCGGTCGTTGGAGGAAAACATGGACGCCACCCGGAAAGCTGTTGTCGCGGTAGCATTGGCAGAGGACCAGGCGATCCAATATAAGTAGGCTATAGGCCATAGTCAAGTCAAGTTTATTTATATAGCACATTTAAAACAACAGTAGTTGACCAAAGTGCTGTACACAAATACAATATATTTGTGTACATAGGCAGAGATACGGACGCAGTAAGGTATTGCAGTAATACGAGTAATTGAAATGACCATTTAAACCACCAAAGTGGTCCAAGCACAATGAAATCAGTTCATACTTCAAGTCACAATGCGCGCAGCCATCTTGAATTCTGTCTCGGAATTTCGCTCGGTCACCACTGAGTTCAACCGAGATGGCGAGATCGCCGTCCGAGGAAAAGGGGCGTGTTTGTGCGTGTCGCTAGGCAACGTCCTCGGACCTCCGAGACGGTTGGATTTTAAAACGCACCAATAGCCCAGGGGGTTAGGACGCTCCAGGTAAAGCATCCTTTTGAATGCCCTACTAAGTGTATCTCCACGCGTGTTTGTACAATTCTCCTCCTTTTGCTTCATGTATGCTGGTCCAAGCATTTGCTAAATAAAGTGAGTTAAAGCGATCCTGACTCAGCAGACTTTTTCCAAAAAGAACACGGCATTGACAATGACCTGTATTTCCTATGAGACCCACCATGGTGAATGCCGTTTCAGAATTAGGGGGACGCGTTGTGGTTTTATCTCCCCTATGGAGTTTTTCCACCTCGGTCGGTGCTGCTGATGATTTTTTCCTATTTTGACTATGTTTTGGGTGTGGTAAATGGTGCTTATGGCTTAGTATCTTATAGAATGGTCATCTGAGATGACCAAGGAGGGATTGTTACGTATTTTGAGCACATAAGCTACCCACACATTGCCACAAGGAAGCAGGATCGAACACATAAGCTGCATTACCTCCACATAGCCACAAGGAAACAGGATCAAACACAGAAGCTGCAATTACTATACATAGCCATAAAGGGAGCAGGACCAACATACAAGCTATAATAACTACTCCAGCCCCAGATGGCAGCACCTTTAGACAGGTGAGGAAGCCAGAGCCTATACGTCACATAGGCCACGCCTACATGATACAACCGCGGAGTGAGATCAGGTCAGGCACCCATGGCATAGGCAGCCCCGTTCGTAGCCCCGTGGCTGGAAGACAGGTCAGCCTTGAGTCGCTCAACGCCCGTGTCAGATACCATTCGCCTCCTTTTGCTTCATAGTTACCATACCGAAATGCTTAAACAAATAAAGTGAGTTAAAAGCGATCCGGTTTAGACTACTTTCTTCAAGAACACGGCAGTACTCAGAGCACAAAGTACTCAGTCTGCAGAGTACTCAAAGTGCAGAGTTCCCAGAGTGCAGAGAACTCACAGTACAGAGTACCCAGTATGGGTTAGCATGTTGTACTGGCGTTTGATTCTATAATAGCAGGGTGATTTTCTTTATCCATTTCTCTTAAACGAGTCCTCAAGAGAATCTCGTTGGGTTGGATTCTTCTTGTCTTTTTCCTTCCTCATGTTACACCCTTTGCTGGCAGGTATTCAGATAAGGGCCAAGACACACACACACACACACACACACACACACACACACACACACACACACACACACACACACACACACACACACACACACACACACACACACACACACACACACACACACACACACACACATCTTAGTCTTTGCCACGTATAGCATCCTACCCTTTAAAATATTGCAAACGGTCTACTCTGCTGCAGACTGTGATTCAATCAACTCCAGCTGTAGTAAAGTGGAACGTTTAACTTCAAGCGTAAGTCAACCATTTAAGCGTCTTTAGAGTAGTAAACCAAATGATTTGTCACAAGCTCCATTTTGAAACTCGAAAAGGAGCACCGCAGCACCACCTGCTGGTGAGAGGATGTCAGTGGGATTGGCTGAGCTGAAGAACACGGACCAGTCGTCACCAGTGACCTGTGTGTTGAGGCGGTCGCGGCAGTGTTAATTCACCTCGAGGTCATGTCCCTCTCACACGAGTGATGCTCTCAGATATAGAGTAGGCCTACACTACAGCCGAATGATCTAGGCCCATCCAAACACCATGATCTAAACACCTTCACTAACCAAGATGACCGTCTTCTTGTCTAAATATTGTAATCATAATACCGCTCTACAAATATAACAACAGTCCATTCTCTCCTAACTACCTTTAAAGTCACCACAAGACACTTGTGATTAAGAACAAATCCTAAATCCGAGGAAACAGTCAGTATAACCTCAACCTGACGCTTGACTCCAGGCAGGAAAGTTCTCGGTTCGATCCCCAATGCCCACAGTCTAACAGGTAGCATTCTACAGAGCAGAAATCTTCAAAATGATTCACTATTAATTTTGACAAATAGCAATGCATCCATACATTGACTGACGTTTTTAACCATGTGGTTTTACAGGAAACTAACCATCACCCTATTGATGAGATTCAAAGTTATTTTTGATCTATCACGGATCAGAGAGGACTACAGTACCTTAGTCGTCTTCCTGCTGTGATGAAGTGAGCCACACCAAACCGTCCGACTCATATCAAGGAAATGATGAACCAACCAGTTGGACCAGTTCATACTCCTCCCAGACTAACATGCTAAGGCGGCTGATCCAATAATTATAGCTTCATTCAAATATGAACTTTGGACAGGGAGCTGTGATGCGTAGAAGCTCAGAGAAAAACCAAGAGACACTCGATGGTTTAACCAGCATGTAGAGACACTCAGTCACTGAGTCAGCTGCTTCTCTACAGCAGAACCAACAGGAACATAGATACCATGTTATCAATAAAGAGACCGATAATGTCTTGAATAGAAGCACATCAAGTAGAAAAGGCCTCCTCTGCCCTGTTTCTGCTGAACACCTCCATGTACAATCCTCCTCCATCCTTTAAAGACATCACCACCTTGTTTAACTGAAAACTTGATTTGCCTCAGTATGAACTTATGAATCAGTAGAATGTAGCCTATACAATTGATGGATGATTTTTCTTTTCAGAAGAGCAGAGTACTGAGTAGAGTACAAGATACTCAGGCCTAAAAAAAAAAAAGTTTGGTTCCTGTTGGTTGTCAGCTGAGGTCATGGGTAGGTAGGGAATTTATTTTATTTTTTTATTTTATTTTTCCCAGCGGCAGCGAATGATTGGTAGGTTTTTTTCATTTAAAAACGAGAGAATGCGCTCATCCTTGTACAGAATGAAGAGGCGCTGCACAAAAATGTAATTCAAGTTTGCATCAAAACTTTATTTTTTCTTCCAAGATCATAAAATAATTTGGGTCGCACATAACTTGACAGGGTCGGTCGGAAACTGGAACCAAACCAAATAATTTTTAGGCCTCAGAGTACAGAATAATCAGAGCACAGAGTACTCAGTCTGCAGAGTACTCAGGGTGCAGAGTACTCAGAGCACAGAGTACTCAGAGTGAAGAGTACTCAGAGTACTAACAGTACTCAGTAAGGGTTAGCATGTTGTACTGGCTTATGATTCTATAATAGCAGGGTGAGTTATTTTCTTTATTCATTTCTCTTAAATGAGCCTTCAAGACTCGTTGGGTTGGATTCTTCTTGTGTTTGTTCCTTCCTCATGTTACACCCTTTGCTGGCAGGTATTCAGATAAGGGCCAAGACACACACACACACACACACACACACACACACACACACACACACACACACACACACACACACACACACACACACATACACACACACACACACACACACACACACACACACACACACAGCGGCGGGGCTCCGGGAGGATTTAACAAATAAAGTACATTTTATTAAAACAACTGCACATGAAACCAGAGTAGTTAACATCATGTCATCTTTATTTTAAATAATGAATCACCCTTGTTCAAACCAAATGTATCGTGTGATCTTACATACGATCGTACATCGTAGTATCCATACTATATCCCTACAGACAATGGGTCATTCTACATAATACTAAATCCACAGTTTAACCTAAAAGTACAACTAAAAATGAAACACGGGGCCTTACCTTGCAACCGTTGCTCAAACTAAATGTAGTTTTACAGACAGTATCAATACTACAGAAAGGGTTGTATCAAAGTTGACGTAATACTAAAGCTGTTCTTGAATCAGCGCCCCTGCCCCTCAGAGGTCTCTGCACGGCCCTGTTGTCATATTGTAACACAATACTGGGAACATAGAATATAGATATTGCATTGACTCAATCGTAGCAGAATAGGAAACAATGCATATTTGTCTATCTCCAATGGGCTAAACTCACAACCCCACAGAGTCGTACTGTACACCTATAGTTGATGCTGCAACATTGTTGGAGTTCTGAAAATACACCAATGTTACCTATTTTGGCAAAACTCACAGGACAGTAATTGCACTGATGAATGAAAAACACTACAACTATTTTTTTTTATGAATAGAAGGTTTATTGGAGGATGTCATACAGCACAGGTACAGACTTAGGTGGGATAGTCTCAGTGTAGGAGGTGAGGAGCAGTCTCCAGACGTGCTCCTTGGCTGTCCATCCCTCTTCTCACCGAACCAAAGGGTTGGGGCCAGTATTATAGGAAAGAAAGCGTGAATAACAAAATAACAGTCTCCCTTGATAAGGTATATGGCCCTGGCTATGTCCCAGACCACAGGGTTGGTTCGTCCTTGTTGGGACATCACAAATGACAGAATGTTGGAAATAACACCTCGTACAGTAGGAGAGGCACTGGCCTGTTCC